>NC_140183.1:55920255-56061317 GCF_963971535.1 Notolepis coatsorum | reverse complement strand
TAGTGGTTTAATGATACCATACTTATCAATACAGTCAGGGAATTGTACCCCTCAGTTACAGACAGGCAACAAATAAGCTTTCAATTCGATATATATATAGTATTACAAAATATGCACACCCAAGCCACTAGAGGTCGCCAAAGTGCCGGTGGGCAAATCGTCCTCAAAAGGGCCCACATGTGGGCCCTTGCAGCTTAATTACGTTACCTCAGGATACCACTGTCTATTGTATTTAGTTGGTTAGCTATTTAGCTAATGTTGATAGCATTGAATAGCATCAACGCTAGCTGGCTACGCTAGCTGGCTGGCTACAGCTCAACACCAGCCATGGGAATACTATTTACAAAATTATGGAGGCTTTTTAATCGTCAAGGTAAGAGAGGATTTGCCATGATCAACTGAAGGCGTATGCTATGAAACAGTATGTGCTTGGCTACTACTTGGGTTTTCAGAAAAAGGCCCGCTATGTGACGCTAATCTCTAGCTAGTATCATGTATTTCATCACAGTAGCCTCCCGGTGTTTAATAAGTTACTTCTAGCCAGGACATATCTGGACATATAAGGAATATAATGTATCATGTTTATTTTTTCTTGGCTGGGTTTGCGCATGCGGATTAAGGGAGATGTCAATCTGTTGTCGACGGTGGTAGTACAGGCGCAGTACATTTAGCTGTAAAAGCCCGATCAAGCTCAATAGCTTCTGTAACACGAACGCAACTACTCTGTATGATGCCATTGTTGTTGTGATGTTGGCTGAGTTTGCACATGCGGGTTAAGGGAGAGGTGGGCTATCGCGTCATCGGTTCAGGAAAAGACGCGTATCGCTTGTAAAGATGGCGACGCAAGGGGAGCGTCTTCAGAATTGCCCACTCTGGGAGCCGGTTTCAGAAAATAGCGTCTTCAGGCTCCCAGAACGCAGTTCCGTGTGGATGAAAGGTACATACGATCAAATACTTTGACTGATACAACCAAAATCAGTTTCGTCTGGACATGGCCTCTGTCTCTCCTCGGGCTTTAAGCTATGGGTGTCTCTGTGTGTGTGTGCGTGTGTGTGTGTGTGTGTGTGTGTGTGTGTGTGTGTGTGTGTGTGGGATGTGGGATGTGGGTGATCACGTGGTGCACAGGTATGTTCTATCAGTCCTAATCAGCTCCCTAATTAACTCTTTCCCTACCTCCACGTAGCCATGGGGCGGGGGATGATATCTGCCACAATATATATATTTATAATAATATTATTATTATTATTATTATTATTATTATTATTATTATTATTATTATTATTATTATTATTATTATTATTATTATTATTATTATTATTATTATTATTATTATTATTATTATTATTATTATTATTATTATTATTATTATTATTATTATTATTATTATTATTATTATTATTATTATTATTATTATTATTATTATTATTATTATTATTATTATTATTATGTATTTGTATTCATTTTCTTGTGTGAACTGCCCCTTTAAAAAGTACAAACCTGCCCACCCACCCACTCCCTGTGAGATGTTATGAAATCCAATTAGGATCGATCATGTCCTGTTTCTCCGCCTCTCCCACTCTCCAGGCGGCGGATCGAAGTGACCAGCGCAGTATGAAGTCCTAATCCACAATGCTGACCTGAGTTTCCCTCTCTTTTCTCTCTCTCTCTACCCCTCTCCCCTCCCCTCTTGCTCTCTCTTTCTGTGTTTCAGCACACCCTCATACAGGTGGACAGAGCACACAGGTTGAATCCCTGCCTCCTCTCCAGCTGGTGCATCTGTAATCACTGAGCTTTCAGAGTTCCCCAACTGTTTATCAGGTTCTCATAACACTTGTAAGGCAGGACTGGCGTTACCACGGTTACCAGAATGGCAGTAAATAACTGTGACAGCTGTAGCTGGGGACTCTACTCAAGCAAAACAATATCGCCTTGGATACGCTGTAGTAGTAAACAAACATACTTATTCCCCATGGTCTCAGAACAAGCAAATTGCTATAGGGACTATAATAGGCATAGTAGCTAGCCAGATTCCCTTGACAGGTAAGGGCCTCTATCAAATGTTGTGTGCACAGGCAGTTGTTGGGTAAACAGAGATTGTGAATAAACAGCTCTTTGGCTCTTAGGTTGGTTAAATGCCAAATGTTTGCAGCCCACTCCTTATACAAAGAGCCTCCTAACACTGTCAATATAAGCAGTGCTACAAAGCTGTGTATTGCACTAGACCATTTCTAACCCGAGAGGGTGGAATTAGTGGAGAATGGCTGGATTATAATCTGCATGTTAGTGAGTGTGATAATGTGTGTTTGTGGGGGTGTGTGTGTGTGTGTGTGAGAGAGAGAGAGAGAGAGAGAGAGAGAGAGAGGGAGAGAGAGAGAGAGAGAGAGAGAGAGAGAGAGAGAGAGAGAGAGAGAGAGAGAGAGAGAGAGAGAGAGAGAGAGAGAGCGAGAGAGAGAGCTGTGGCCATCTGTGCGTGTGTGTTTGTGTAATATATATATATATATATATGTAGTGGTCTGCGTTGTGCCCAATGCGGCTGGTGCTGCATTCATCTTTCAGTCACCCAGAAGCAGATGTCACCAAGACGACAGAGGGGAGCGGCAGATTGCTGTGGCGACCGACCGGCGGCAGGTTGAAGGTGTCTCCACCCCATGGTGCCCAGCAGATGGGAGCTGAGGTCATTATCTGCCACTCTGTTCATCTCTTTCACTCTCTTCCGCTCACTCTCTCCCTCCCTATCTCTCTCTCTCTCTCTCTCTCTCTCTCTCTCTCTCTCTCTCTCTCTCTCTCAGACTGCGTCACACCACTGCAAAGAAGCATCAATTAAATTATGTAACCTGATTCTCATTAACTGCAGCCACATTAAAAAGAGATTTACATGCAAACACATTAGGCAACTTAAATAGTTTGTTCTATTGTCAATTAGAAGTAATTATCATGGCCTCTCCTGCTGAAGCAGTTCACAAATGATGCATTGTTTACCTGACCCCCAAAGCACAATCCAGATAAACAAGAGCAGCCAGTCTGGTAACTTCGTGTGTCCTTTCTGCCCTCGCGAAGCAGAGCTCCTGCATACAGCTAATAATGTGGATTTATATTATGAGCAGGAAGCTAAACAAGGGTTTCGATATTGCTTAAAATCTTAAATACATTTGGTTGAAATCATTACAAAGAATTTCTTTTTTTGTATCCACTTTTTCTCCTTATTTTAATATTTTTTTTTTCCTATCCCAATTTCGCCTCACCAATTCTCCCTTCAATTTTCCCCTCCCCTGTCTCGAACGTTGCTAGACTATGCCTCCCACTGGTCGGCTGCAGTGAGGACCAAGCCTTGCATCACGTGTCCCCTCCGGTACACGAGGAGGCAGCTGTCGCATCTTTTTACCTGAACAGCGCAATCTCTCAGTGGCAAGGAGTAACGCGTGGGAGGCTCACGCTGCCCCCGATACATCCTGATTCTGCTGTACAGGCGCACCAACCGACCTGTAGGAGTCGCTGTCCACAACGTCCAATCCCCACCCACCGACTTTCCCACCCCTAACACTGCCAATTGTGTTAGTATGAAGGACCAGCCAAGCCGGTAGAATGAATGAATGAATGAATGAATGAATGAATGAATGAATGAATGAATGAATGAATGAATGAATGAATGAATGAATGAAAACTTTATTTAACAGATTGCAGAATGGGTACAATACAGTACGGCTCAATACACACAATTGTTAAGGGGATGCAGACCAGAGAAAGACGTTTGTCTTGTTTACATCAGAGTCCCCCATTTTCAATTCATAGTGACATTTATGACATACACAACATACATGACATTTATGGCATAGGGAAATACATGACATACAGGTATTTAGTAGTGTTACATTTGTGACATATACGATATGCAAATATACAGTACTGTTACCCATAGATCCTGACAGAGTATATACATATGATGGGGAGGGGACTGTACATTAGGAGGGGGTGGGTGGGTGGGAGAGAAATATACATATGGTGGGGAGAGAATATATACATATGGAGGGGAGGAGACTATACATTAGGAGGGGGTGGGTGGGTGGGAGAGAAATATACATACGGTGGGGAGAGAATATATACATGCGGTGGGGAGGAGACTGTCTATTAGGAGGGGGTGGGGGTGGGGGGGTTTGGACATTTACGTGGCCAGTTTTGAATTGCAGCCTCCCGTAGGTGCTCTTTAAGAGCGGTTTTGAATGTGGGTAGGGATTCACATTCCTTTACAGCTTTGGGTAGGGCGTTCCACATTGATGTGGCATAATTGCGAAACAGTCCCTTGTTTGAGCCGAATCTGGGTTTAACATGATTTGTTGAGCTTCCTCTGGTGTTGTGGTTGTGGTATTCACTGACCTTTGGGAAGTATTTTGACATGTACATGGGTACCTTAGTCGTATAGTGTATCTTGTAGACCAGGCCCATTGCAAGTTGCTGTACTCTGTCGTCTACTCTAAGCCATCCTAGGTTGTCAAAGTGGGCAGGGGTGAGGTGGGTTCTAGGGGTAAGCCAGGTCAAGTAGAAGTCTGACCAGTTTGTTTTGTGATGTTTGTAATCTTGTTTTTAGCGCCTTTGAGGTGCTTTGGTACCATGAGGTGCAAGCATAGTCGTAGTACCCTTGAATGAGTGCTCCTGCCAGAGTTTTCAGGGTATTCTTGTTTACCAGAGAGGAGATCCGGTACAAGAATCTAGTTCGTTGGTTGACTTTTTTTATTACCTTGGATGCCATTTTGTCACAGGAAAGATTTGCCTCTAGGATGGAACCTAGGTATGTAATTTCATCTTTCCTTGTGACAATATTGTCACCCACTGTAACTGAGAAGCCGTCGGTCTTGCTGAGTTTGTTATTTGATCCGAAGAGAATGGACTCTGTTTTACCCAGGTGTAATGATAGTTTGTTATCAGCGAGCCAGGTGCAGATTCTGCCGAGTTCAGAGCTGAGGGTTTTTTCAACCTGTAACTTGTTCTTGTCAGAGACCAGCAGGGCTGAGTCGTCCGCGAACAAGAACAAGTTGCAGTCACAAGCTGACGACATGCCATTTGCATAAATTAGGAACAGTAGCGGTCCTAGTATGCTTCCTTGTGGAACACCACAGCTCACTGTGAGAGGGGGGGATAGAGTACCGTTTACCTCCACCATCTGTTCTCTCCCCTCAAGGTAGGATCGCATCCAGCTCACCAATTGCTTTTAGCTTGTCAATCAGAATGGAGTGATTGACAATGTCGAAGGCCTTTTGTAGGTCCAGCATGACCATGCCGCAGTAGCAATGCTGCAGTAGCAACGCCGAGAGCTGGGCTCAAGACAATAATCAAGATTCAAGATTTTTCGCCATATGTAACAAGTACAATGGGATGTTTACTCTCTGCTCAATCCCACAGCATGACATAATACAAAAAGCAATAAGACTATGAAAAACAATAGTGATGACACAATACAAGATTCTGATTCGATTCAAATGTAGTCACAAGTACAGTACAATGAAAAGAAGTTGGCATCTAACCAGAGTGCAAATGAAGTAAAGTGCAAAAGCTAAATGGAATGTATAGGTGATTAAACTTGAGTATATATAAATGAGTACTACTGAGTAATAATGCTAATAAGATATATGTACAGTGATACAGGTATAAGACACTAGTTCAAGTTTCAAGTTTCAAGTTTCTTTAATAGTTGTCATACAGAAGTACAGAATACTTTTATACAAAATGCTTCTTACTGTTACGCTCCAGAGACTGTGCTAGACAAGATAAGTATGAAATAAAATAGTATAGCATGTAAAATAGAAGTAAAAATAGAGGTCACAGTGTTCAGTATAGACATATGTACAATGTTCGATGCAGAATAGAAGTAACTGAGTTACCATACAATATACAATATACTATGCAATGTACTAATATACAATACTATATAGTGCAAAGCAGAAATGGGATGAGGTACAATTTAGGTACAATTTACAGTAAGGTGTACGAGTTGTAGTGCAAATCCTTTACCAATAAATATAAAGTGTGTTTAGGTGATCTAAAGTGTGGAGAGTGGGTGCTGGAGTGTGTTGTTTGTTTAAAGTGAGTGTGTGAGCGTGTGGGTGTGTGTGCTGTGTGCATTTGATGGTTGTTGCATAGTGTTTATTGTTCGTTGAGCAGCCTGATGGCCTGGGGATAGAAGCTTCTTCTGAGTCTTTCTGTGCTCGACCTTGAGACTCCGGTATCGCTTGCCTGACCACAGCAGTTCAAAGAGGCAGTTGTTCGGGTGGCTGGAGTCCTTGATGATTCTCTTAGCCTTACCCCTGCACCGCTTGTTGTAAATGTTCTGGAGGGTGGGAAGCCCCCCTCCAATTGTGCGTTCGGCTGAACGTGTCACTCTTTGTAGTCTGCTACGGTCTTGTGCAGTGCTATTCCCAAACCAGGAGGTGATGTTGCCAGTCAGGATGCTCTCTATTGTACATGAGTAGAAGTTCTTAAGGATCTTCTGACTGACTTGGAACTTCCTTAGGCGCCTGAGGAAGTAGAGGCGTTGTCGTGCCTTCTTCACAACACTGTCAATGTGTGTGGTCCATGTCAAGTCCTCGGATATGTGGGCTCCGAGGTACTTGAAACTGTTCACTCTCTCAACCGGTGCCCCGTCGATGCTGAGGGGGCTGTAGTCCTTGACCCCCGACCTCCTGAAGTCCACAATCATCTCTTTTGTTTTGCTGACGTTCAGGGAGAGGCAGTTCTCCTGACACCACTGTGACAGATTCTCTACCTCTTCCAGGTAGGCCCTCTCGTCGTTGGCAGAGATCAGGCCCACCACTACTGTGTCATCAGCAAATTTGATGATTGTGTTGTTGTTCCGCTGTGCCACGCAGTCATGTGTGTACAGGGAGTAGAGGAGGGGGCTCAGAACACAGCCCTGGGGGGCCCCTATGTTGAGCGTGATGGATGAGGAGGTGCAGTTGCCTGCTCTTACCACCTGGGGTCTGCCCGTCAGGAAGTCCAAGACCCACTGGCAGAGGTCATAGTTCAAGCCCAGGTCCCTGAGCTTGGCTATGAGTTTGGAGGGGACTATGGTATTGAATGCTGACTGTAGTCGATGAACAGCATTCTCACATAGTTCCCCTGCCTCTTGTCCAGGTGTGATGCTGCTGTGTGCAGCACATGGGCTATGGCGTCCTCCGTGGACCTGTTAGGGCGGTATTCAAATTGAAGGGGGTCCAGGTTGATGGGGAGGGAGGAACAGATGTAGCCCTTCACTAGCTTCTCAAAGCACTTCATGGTTATGGAGGTGAGAGCTACAGGGCGGTAGTCGTTGAGGCAAGCGGGCGTAGATTTTTTGGGTACAGGGATGATGGTGGACTTCTTCAGACAGGTGGGGATGACAGCCTGTTCTAAGGACAGGTTAAAGATGTCAGTGAATACCGGGG
The DNA here is from genome assembly GCF_963971535.1 of Notolepis coatsorum. Taxonomy (NCBI): domain Eukaryota; kingdom Metazoa; phylum Chordata; class Actinopteri; order Aulopiformes; family Paralepididae; genus Notolepis; species Notolepis coatsorum. The sequence continues at coordinate 56,053,905 of NC_140183.1, read as the reverse complement.
CCAGTTGGTCGGCACAGACTTTTAGGACGCGGCCGGGGATGCCGTCCGGTCCTGCTGCCTTCCTGATATTCACTTTCTTAAAGGTCCTCCTCACCTCATGTTCTGTTATTCTGAACACTGAATCTCCCTCAGCAGACCCCCCCCTCCCCATTGCCGTGGCTTGTAGGCTGGTGTTGTTATTCACAGCCTCAAACCTCGTATAGAAGGTATTGAGATCATTTGCTAAGAAGATGTCACTGTTCAGTTTGAGGGAGGTGCCTTTGTAATCATTCATTGTTCTGAGGCCCTGCCACATACCTCTAGAGTCAGCCTGTTCAAACTGAAGTTCAACTTTATCCCTATAACGCCGTTTTGCCTCTATTACTGCTCTCCTGACGTTGTATCTTGCCGTCTTGTGTTCATCCATGTTGCCTGTCACAAGCCCGGTGTTGTAGGGTGAGGTGCGCACTTTCAGAGCCTCACGGACGGATTTATCTACCCAGGGCTTTTGATTTGGGTAAATTCTAATTGTGGTAGAGGGGATTGTTTCTTCTACCAGAGTACAGACAAAGTCAAGCACCGTTTCAGTGTATTCGTTAATATTGGCTGTGTTATCACGGAATACATTCCAGTCTGTGCATTCCAGCGCAGCCTGAAGCGTCTCCTCTGACGTCACAGTCCAACGCTTAACCTCTCGCGATACTACCGGCGTTCGCTTAAGCCTCTGTTTATATTTTGGCAAAAGAAAGATGGCGGCGTGATTGGACTTACCGAATGGACTAAGAGCCTGTGACTTGTACCCATTTTTAAATTGCGAGTATACATGGTCTAATATGTTCTCGCCTCTGGTGGGACAGGTCACATGCTGGTAGAAATTCGGCAACACCTTTTTAAGACGCGCGCTGTTGAAATCGCCCAGAACCAAAATGGCAGCGTCAACATTAGCTATCTGTAGTTTGTTTACCTTGTCGTGTAGCTTTGAAAGTGCGGCCCCAGTGTTCGCTTGTGGTGGGATGTATACCCCGATCAGGATGATGGACGTTAGCTCCCTCGGGAGAAAGAAGGGTCGGCATTTGATGGTGATATACTCCAGGTTTGGGGAGCAGTGGTTAGACAATTCCTTTGCATTGCCTATATCGCACCACTCCTTGTTTACCATGAAAGCTATGGCGCCTCCTCTCGTCTTTAGTGATTCTTCTGCCGTTCGGTCCTTGCGGAGAACGAAGAAGTGATCTGCCGGTTCTATTGCATGGTTTGGGACGTCTGGAGACAGCCAAGTCTCGGTGAAACAGAGGACGTTGCAGTCCTGAATGTCCCTCTGGAATTGGATCCGTGCTCTGATGTCGTCCAGTTTGTTTCCTATCGATTGCACATTGGCCAACAATATGCTGGGCAATGTGGTTCTGTGTCGCTTGGATCTCAATCTGTTTCGGACGCCGGCTCTTCTACCTCGTCGTCTAGCCTTTTCCTTGCTTCGGCCGCAACAAAGGATCTCCGCTGGCCACTGTTGTTGTTCAGCAATCCGATCCAGAGAGCAATCCAGTCGGTAAGTTTTCCTTAATCCAATGTCAATGAGTGACTGACGGTCATACACATATAATGCACCAACAGTTGGTGCAAATAAAACTCTTAAAACTATAAAAATTAACAAAAGTAAGCACAGTCTCGACGGAGCTAACAGAAAGGCGGTCGGAGCAGCGCCATTCTCTATGGTAGTAAGTTATACTGGCCAGCAGCATAACTAGTAAGAGTAGGTAAGGGATATACAGATATAGATATAGTATATACAGGTATGTAAAAAGGATTATATGCAGGTATATTCCGACAGATGTCGATAAATATATACACAGTAAATATATTATCTACTGTTTATACAGCATTATTGCATGCTATCATCAAGGCAAGCTTCTTTGACTCATATCTCGTCTTAGAATCACCAAAAAGGCTTTCGAAATAGTGAAATGCCATGTTGGCCTCAATATTTTCAAAACAAATCGTATGAAAATGTTATGAAATTAACAAGAATGTGATAAAACATGTAATAAAAACGGAGCTCAACGCATGCATTTGATCCGTTTGTTACCCTCATACCAAGATGGCGGCGGTCTTGTGACGTAAGAGTGTCTTCGAGAATCTGTCTCTGGGCTTGTGTCTGTTCTGCACTGCACCTGGGTCCAACACACCTATCCAACCCGTAACACAGGTATATAAATAGGTATATGAAAAGCATTATATGCTGATATATTCAGAAAGATGTGGATAAATATATATACCTAGATATAAATATATATACAGTATTATTGTACATGCTATCATACATAGTTATATGGGTAGACTATAGTTTGAGGTAGGTAATTACGATTACAGTGTAAGTTGTAGACAGTGCAGACAGTAGGCAGGTATAAATTGAGTATAGGCAACAGAGTTCAGAGTTCATACAGTATGGGTAACAGAGCCTAAAGCAGGGATCAGAAATCTTAGACACGAGTGCCACCATTGGCACGTGGTATGATATCTTAACCAATGGCACACTAGCAAGTGTGTAAGAGAGGAACCTTTTTGGAAATGTTTGGAAAAGTGTTGCCCTGTCACTGTATGCCCTGGTATGTATGTGATGAATAAACTCTTGAATCTTGAATTTTGAATCTTATGGTAGTTTGACTGATATACCAGGGATATTTCAGGGTCAGAGCCAATCACAAGGGTCAGTTTGTTGTCATAATTTAACTTAATGTTAACTTTAATATTGCTATGGCACACTGATTAACACTTTCCGTGCCAGACCCGATGCTAGTCGGGTTAACTCGCCGAACGTTCAGTGCCAGACCCGAGTATAGTCGGGTTTTGGTCGTTTTTTCTTTTATTCGATATTTCCATTCATTATCCATCCAGGGAGCCTGGTGTTATCATAGGGAATGAGTCTGAGATCCCAAAAGTGCAATACCGGCTGCATCCTACCAGGCGGCGGTATCGAGCACCCTTTGAAATTCTGCATGTGTCTTGGGCTGTGCGTCGATTATATAGGCCCGGGCGGACTTTTCCATGTCGGGCAAGGGGAGCGGTTGTCCCAATTGGCTTGAGGAGCGTCAAATGCTCCAGATGGATGATGTAATGCGGATTATGTTGGCGACACGATCGACACCAATACTGGGACTCGCAATCAGATAATTGGAATATGACTAGGCACATCCTAGTCAAGGTAAGGGCTATATGTAGAGCTGCCGCGGTATTGATGTTTTCCTTACCGCACAAATTTGCAAAATATTTCCTACCGCCGCGGTTATTACAAAAAAAAAAAAAAAAAAAAAAAAGTTTGAATGCATTTTTTTTTTTGGTAGTAGTCTACTCTTTATAGCATATAGCCTGCCTCTAGTCTAAATGTCTATCTTTAGAGGATGACTTTGCAGCATGAATAATATTGTTTGGGATTCGGCAAGCACGCATTAGTTATTGAAAGTGAAACACGGATTCGAAGTTTCCCCTATGGTCGTGCGCCGTTCACTCGGTGTCGCGGGCAGGGGTGGTTACCCCCCCGACCCTTTCTTCTTATTATTACTATAAAGTTACTACTTTATAATAAAGGCATTCGTTTTATGGCATTAACATTATATAGTTATACGTTCAATAACATCAGCGTATTTACCGGACCATCTCAGTTCCTTTCTTTGCTCAGAGCGTGCTGAGTTGTCCCATTCTGCGGTCTGTTAATAAAGTTTTCAATCAGACAAGTGTATAGAACGAAGGGCTTTTATTATAACATTCGTTGCAGACAGTAAAATCATTATGTCTCGTTTAGTACTCCTGATGAGCGATGGTAGTCCACTCCGGCGGGGAGCTAAAGCTAACGTTATTAGCCGTATTGTGATGAGCTCTGATCAATGGCTGACATTCAGGACGTAAAAAACTTGCAGGACGCTACCAACGTGTGACGCGTCTCTCTTCTGACCAATCAGTGGTCTGCAATGTTTCACGTGACTTTTCTGGTACCCAATAGGGTCGCTTGGAACCTCGATAGAGGAGTAGGGTATATCTGCAGAGCCGCAAGCCCAACGAGAGGAGGGTACTTTATTATTATTATTATTATCCAGCGGTGATGCGGTATTCAGCCTACTCTGCGGTGGCCGTGATGTAACAGCGATACCGCGGTAATGCGGTAATCGCGGCAGCTCTAGCTATATGATATCAATCTTGCGTTGATCAAAGCATGCCTTCATTGCGATCCAGGCGTGTGTGTGTAACGCTAGTCCATACAGTAACGTATTCCGTTGGTGACGATCAAAGCATAAAAAAACGACCCCCCCCCCCCCCCCCCCCCACCCTTTCATGCATTCATGATGGAACATAATGCCCATGGGACAGGGATGGGCGGAGTCTGGAGATATATCTTTAGGCATATAATGATAGCAGCCTTAGGGGTAGTATGTGCTGTAGGCTTAGAATCAACAATTAGTTGCAATGAAACACAGTATATATAGAGCAATATGTACTGTAAAGTGCAAACAATGTGCAATGGTAAGAACAATCTACACAAGCTGTGGGCTATATACACAGGATATAAAGTGAGGTGCAGTGGGCTATGTAAACAGAATATAGTGCAATGGTATGCTCAGTGCAATGTACTACAGCTCTAAGCTATAATAGGGATATATGTCTGTCTGTTTAAATTGTCTGTGTCAAAGCAAGACAGACGTTGCTTCCTCTCAACACACAGTACATTTTCAGTTTGAGTAAAATGTATACTCAGTTTGAGTAAAATTTACTCTGCGAAATTGACTCTGCACACGGCTGGATAATTTCTCATTGATTCTCTCTTATTTTTGTGGAAATAATTGTAAATAAACAATAAATACTGTGTTCTGTTTAGTACGTTCCATACCTTTGTGAGTGTTTTTCCCCCACGCAATGCAGATATCATTATTGTTTATTGTTTACAAGTATCCCCATTAGCTGCCACCTAAGTGGCGAGCTATAGTCTTCTGGTGTCCACACAGAAAGACAACACAAAACATAACAATACATGAGATACATATGACAATCACAATTCACTGAATTAACAATGATAATCTAAAAACAGTAAAACATTGTAGACATCTTTATAAACATCAGAATATTTTTAGAAAAGGTTATTACATTCATGGGTAGACATGCATATTTTCAGAAAAGGTTATTACATTCATGAGTAAATATTGCATTACATTCCTACAGTAGGTATTTCCACTCCCAAACGTGAACAGTATTTGCTCACATATTTAAGTAGTGCTTTCTTATGTGGTACTTGAAAGACACTTTGCTATTCAATTTACTTATGTTCAGTCACTGGGCAGTTATTCCAATGATTGATGGCACAATAACCGTCCTCTTTAAAGCATTTGATTTTGGACGTGGTAACATAATATGTCCCTCATCGGCTGACCTAGTAAAATAAGAATGAACCTGACTGCATCTGACAATTTGTTTGTATAAGAAAACAGGTTGACAGTGGGATAGAATCCAGCTGTGGTGCTTCCGGGTTGGCCGACCGTCCATACTAACACAATTGGCAGTGTTAGAGGGTGGGAAAACCCGTTGAGGGTGGGTCCTGGTCGTTGTAAAACAGCAACTCCTACAGATCGGTCGGGGCGCCTGCACAGCGAGGTCGGATCCTGGGGGAGGTAGTGTCCTCCACACGTTACACTCCCCCAGTGAGAGTCCGCGCTGCCAGGTGAAAAGAAGTGGCTACACATGTGTCAGAGGAAGCATGTGATAGTCTCCGCCCTCCCAGACCGACGGTAGGGGGCAGAGCACGCAACGACCAGGTAGGGGATTGAGAATTGGCATAACGACTAACATTGTGATGGGGGAAAAACGGAAAAAGAAAGGGGGAAAAAGATAAAGTAAATGTATTTATATATAAAAAAAATAAAAACAGGTTGAGACGAAAAGACAGTGTTCCTGACAAATGTAACCGTGTTGAACACCAGCCTATTCTCTACCGTTAACCATGAGAGTTGACGGTGCATACTGATAGTGTTTGTTCTCATGGAACAAGTATAGTATATGTCTGTTTGTCTGTCTGTCAAAGCAATAACTCTGGCAGTTTTAATCCGATTTGGATCACAGTTTTCCGAGTTGGGGGTAGCATCACGATATTCATTGATGGCTGGCTCTGAATGTTGCGGTTTGTGTTTTTCTCTTTTTGATCTTTGTTAGTTACTTAGGTTCTTGGTTTAACAATGGGCTATAGGTAGGCGTGGTTCTGCAGAAAACAGTTCCTCTCCAGCTGGGTGGTAGCTACTGCAGAAAACAGTTATATATCGTAATAGCTTACGCTCTGCTCGTAGTGGAACATCCCATATCCAGTCTAATACTGAATACATTTCTTCACATGTACACACCCATCCGCCTGGCCACACCCCCATCCGCTCCTCTACATAAGGGGGGATGTGGCCATACTAACAGCTCCTTCCCTATTTTCACCATCGACAAGTGTCTGTATACACCACTTGAGTTTAGTGCCGAAATAGTTGTTGGAAAGGAACTACGTGGACATTGTATCTTATTTCTTTCTCTCTCTCGCCAATTTACGAGAAAAGCTAAGTCATAATGTCTGCACCTTCGGGGGGTTCGAGCGCTCACAACGTCACCCTTCACCAGCGCTTCTCCATTGCCGCGTCCGGCGTGCGTCGTGGGGCTGCTCTGACTCCACGGTCGTGGCAGTCAGATACGCCCGAGCGGCGCCCAGTGGTGAGTCTGCCTCTCCGAGGGGCCGTTGAACCGCCGTCTCCTGTGAGATGGCCTGGTTCCGGCCCTGGTTCCCCCGCCAGTGGCCGGTCGGCCGACAGGCCGACAGCTCCTCTGGTGCCTGGGGATTTGCGACGCAGGCTCTTCGCCTCTGCTCGCTCCCGTCGTAGGGCGACGAGCTGCAGGGCCGAACGGCCTGGCTTTGGGGTTGTGCTGGAGCCGAACGAGAGTGCTCTTGCCCTGTCTTCGTTTCCGATGGAAACTGAGAATCACATGGAGGGGGCGAGAGCGCTCTTGTTTGATGCCCCAATGGATTCGTATCATTCTCCCCCTCGGGGTGTGGCAGGGAGTGTTGCGTCTCCTTGGGGTCCCTTGTTCTCCGGTGTTGGGTTAGAACCTCCGACCCTAAGACAAGATGCCCAGCTATCTGCCGCGTCGGATGGTGGCGCCCGACATGGCAGCCTCCGGTACGCGAGGGATGCGAGTGATGTGGAGGGAGGTACGCAAGGGGAGTTGCTTGCCTTGTTCCCCGAGCTCATGGCGGCCGTCGCAGCCGCTAATGGCGTGGCGTTGCCGCAGCCTCTGCCTGCACCTGTTCCTGATGACATGATAGGTCATCTCTGGCAACGTCGTCCTGTGAGAGAGATGGGCGTTGTCTGCCCATTCTTCCCTTCGATGGAGGCCTACGTGAAACAGGGACAGGTAATCTCCCGCATCACTGGCCTTACCCCCGCCTACGTGCCAGTCACGCGGGTGGCGGGTTTGGTCCAGGGACTAAAGGACGGGGTGCCTTGGCTTGATAGCCCGATGACATCCATACTTTGTCCCGAAGTGGTGTGGGAGCCGTTGCGGAAGCCGGTTCCCCAAGGGAAATCGGCTAGGCAGATGGCTAATTGGAGTGACCAGGCGTACATCGCCGCGACTCAGAGCCTAGCTGCGACGTCTAACATCGCGCAGCTAACGCGCTACATGTCAGGGATGATGGCGGGCGGGTCGGTATTGGATGACCATCAACAGTACCTTCACGCCCAGGCGGCTGGAGCCATCCTGCACCTTACCCAGCTGCAGGCGATAGCCGCCGGGAAGGGGCGCGCCCTGGCCACTCTGTCCCAGCGCCACCTTTGGCTGGAGCAGGCAAGGGTGCCGGAACAGAAGAGGATTCCCCTGCTCACGGCCCCCCTCTCCGATGCTGGGCTGTTCGGGTCCGCCATGCAGCAGATGACGGCTGCCTGCAGAGAGATAGAGGAGGAGGAGCGCTCTGTGCTCCAACCCCATTTCCCCCGACCCGATGCCACCGGTGATGGCCGACGAAAGCAACGCCGGCAGAGGACCGCGACCGTTGCCTCCGCCACCACCGCCGCCGCTGCTGGGCCTTCGTCCAAGAAGGCCAGGAGTGGAGGGAGTGCCTCGTCCGCCGCAGCCAGCCGCATCACGCCCGGAGGTGACGGTAGGGATCGACGTGACCAGGCGCCCCAGAACCGTCCCTCCGGGCCGGCTCCCCGTGGGGGCAAGCACCGCGCTGCACGCGGCAGGCGCGGCTAGTGACTCTCCCCTGTTTACCCCTGTCCCTTTTCCCTCCCCAACATATCATTTTGTTACTATGGTGGGGGACTGTTTTTTGTTACAAACTGTGTGTTTATTCACTGTTATATATTGGGGATACGATGTATAAACCATCACCTAGCTGTGGGGTTGTGTGTTGTTTAGGAGAGTAGGACAGTTTCTTGTCAATCGTTCTGGTCGCCATGGCCGCCTAGTTATAGTTGAAAGTGGGGGTGCAAGATATTTGTTATTTTTTTTTAAACTTTTGAAATTTTTTTGTATTTGTTGTTGGACAGGCAAGGGGTGGTTTGGAGGGGCAGTTTTTTTTTTATTTATTTAATGAACCTGTACGTGCAATTTCCTGCAATATAGAGCCTTCAATCTTGACCAATAAAGCTGCTCTTTTCACTATAAAACTCAGTTTATATTGCAGTATGATAGCCAATTACTATAATAATAATATATATATACTGTATATACACTGTATATTGATTTTTCGCTCATTTACTTTTATTAAATCAATCTCCTTTCAAATAGGCCAAGTTTTTTATAAGAAAGAGAAAAAAGATATATTTCCATTACCTGTAACTCTTGTGTCTCTTTCTCTCCTTCTCTGCCTCCTCCCTGAGTCTGCAGTGCACAGTCATGACATCGATCAAAAAAAAAAAAAAAAAAAAAAGTAAAAAAAATAATATTGAGGCCCCTCGTCACTAAAGGCCCACGGGCCGCGGCCGTCGTTAATCCGGCCCTGCTCGTCTGCCATATAGATAGCGTTAACGTTTGCAAATGAAGTCAACGTCATCCAGCTGACACCACATATCTAGATAACGTTAGCTAGCGGCTAGCACTAAAGCTAACGCCAACCAGAGAGGGAAACGTTATTATTATTTATTAGAGGATTTACGGTATGACCAGATCGCATTTCGGGACCGTGAAACACTTTTATTGTATTGCGTGGTAGAACCGTAGAAGTTCTACCACTCAATAGTAAAGACATGTCTAACATAATCCTTTTATTTGAACAACTTACTGGAAAAGCCTGCCTGCCTGCCACCAATATTATGACACACTCTGTGGGCTTTGATATTTACACTCAGCCTACCTGCAGGCTGCAGCGCTGTGCGCCAAGGTCTACGCGCTGGAGATGGGAGGCACTGGATCAAACCATATGGGGGGGGGGGGGGGGGGGGGGGGGGGTTCGCAATATTTGGAAACTTAAAAACTTGTTATTAAGTGTCATTGCGTATTATTAATTTGATTGAAATTACATAGTTATGGTTAGATTTATATATTGGGGGGGGGACCCTGATGGAAACTAGACAAACGTCTTTTTCAGGTCTGCATCCCCTTAACAATTGTATGTATTGAGCCGTACTGTATTGTACCCATCTGTATCTGTTAAATAAAGTTTTCATTCATTCATTCATGATCAAAAAGTGGGGGTGCAAAATCAGATGTTTGCCCCCCCAAGCTCAATAGTGGTGGGGCACCTGCTTCGACTGCTCCATTATGTAGGTGTCTATGCTGGTCGCTATATATATGTGTGCTTGGCAAGGCCTGTGGCTAGCACTCGGTCGAAATACTTATTTTCCCTCATCATGAAGAAGACTGTGTTCTTCTTGTAATGGTAAATGTTACAGTTTTTTATCTGAGGGGGTTGTGTGTATTCTGTTACGTTGGAAACATGGCATCGACTTGGTTAGTGTTAGCCTACAGAAGTGCTCATATGTACCTTGTACCGAGGTCTTGACCCTCTCTTAAACGTCTGTGTTTTTCTTTAGACATAAAACAGTGTTTCGCACATAAGCCTAAAGCCTTGTATATAAAACCCGTTTCGCAAACGAGTTGTCGTCTGTGGTTGGCGTGCATTGGTTTAGCTTATCCTAGTGGATATACGCTTTTCATGTAGCATGCTAGGTACACGGGTATCATCGCTGCTGGTTGTTTTTCATTGTATCCGGGGTGTGGGGTCATGAGGGTGTGAACTGATAAACCTCCCTCCCCTTTTTTTCTGATTGGTCAGGGGGTTGGGCCTCCTGTCCTTCGGGCTTCCTGTCACGCTGTTGGGTCAGCGCGTCACAGGGTAGGGAGAGGGGGGGGAGGGGGGGGGGGGGGGGGGGAGGGAGTTCCCTGGTCCCACGCCATATTTGGGCAGGTGGGTCACGGAATTCCCCCCGCCATAGAGTACGTCACTGGGCGCGTTTCTATTGGTTGTGAGACTTCCGTGAGTTCTTTTCAAGCTCCATGTTGTGGACCTCTGTTATTGTCAAGATGAGTTTTGCAGTGCGTGAGAACTTAAAAAGAAGTTTTCTGCTCTGCGCTCTGTTGCATATGTCTTGAGCTTTTGGTCACGTAGCTCAATGTTACATTTATCTTTTCAATTATTACTCACGTGGGAAGTCTCTCTGGGGGTTCCCTGTCTCCTCTCTTTTATACAGAGCAGGGTTGACAGGGGTGTTTTCCCTCACCGATATGGGTCATATGGGACCCATATCGGTGTCTCTTGGCCGGCTTCCTGACGCTCTCCCAGGCGGCTTGGAGGGAACGTTATCTGGGTTCTTGTTAGAATTACCATTGATATGTTTTGGGTCTCGACGTGTACATAGTGCTGGCCCTGGGTGCTTCTGTGTGGAACCACACATGGGCTTACGCGCCTTAGTTGCTCATCATGGAAACAGCGTTTTTGTCTCTTCCGAGCGCCAGTGTACTAGGTTAGTCTCGATGAATTCTCGTTCATCTCTGGGGGGAGATAACGGAATAGATCAAAGCATTGGCGGAGGGGTCTCACACTTTTGGGGTGGGCCACCGGGCGCGGTGCTTTTATGTTCTGACCGTCTTGGTGGCGTCTTGGTGGCGTGATTAGGACACGGGACTGGTTCTGGTCGCGCCGGACCAGGTCAGTTAACCCGTTGTCCGCCGAGGCGCAGATCTGCTGTTCTGGTACCCTGAAGGACTTGTGCTTTTTCGGGGGGGAAATGCCAGGTTGGCCCGGGCGTCAGGGCCGTCTCAAGGGGCGTGCGAGCAGTGCGGTCGCACAGGGCCTCGCGGGGAGGGGGGCCTCGCAATTTTTATTTTCTTTAAATACTTAAAAAAATAAATAGAATGATAACAATCACTTTCCATCACATACCTAAAATCTAGTTTTGCTTACATGCTTATATATTTCACATTAGACACGTTTGTAGAATAGTGTTCCGGGCTCTGCAGCTCTGCAGATATACTATTGGTTTCATTCAATGACCCGTTTACTTTTTTGCAAAGCATTGTGGGAGGACTAACACTAGGGGGAGCTGGTTGGCATCGGTCTGGTAGTCGGTAGAGAGATGTGAAGAAGACCGGTATTATCCACGAGGGGAGGGGGTACAGGTACGGGGTCTATTCGGCGCTATCCACGAGAGCGAGTGGATGTCTTGGCCAAGAGCATCCTACTTTTGAAAACCAAATGTGCAGCATCGGAGCAGAAGAAATAACGCAGCGTGCTGTAAGCTTATCAATACCAAGTATAGTGATTAGGTTATTCCAAGACGAAGAGGACGTTCGGCAGATGGACTGAAGATGAAAGTTGTTGCGTGTTAGAACGTTCAGTCAGGCTAGCCATGTCGGCTTAGCTAAAGGCAGGGACAGCTAACTAGCGTTAGCCGATATGCTTCGGGGACCAACACATATGCACGCAACACTATAGTCTTAACTGTTGCATAGGTCTTACTGTCTGCTACAGTCAAAGAAGCATAGGCCTCTTGTGCCTTTCCTGCAGTGGCGGCTGCTGACCACATTTTTTGGTGAAGCACAAATTATTATATTATATTAAATGTATAAAACATCCCCCAATGTGTGTGTCAGTAGTGGCTGCTGAGTTCAAAAATTGGGGTGGACGGGAGAGATAAAATAATAAAGAAGTACAGACACAGTGTGGTTATGAAGACAGCAGCCACTACAGTTAAAGACAACAGGCACTAGTAATAAATACCTTGGAGTAACTCTTGACACACACCTCACTTACACACATCACAACAATAGCTTAGTCAAGAAGGCAAATCAAAAACTATTTGTTTACAGCAAGATCAGACCATTTCTCATCCTCACTGTTTCAAACACATCTACATGTAATAAAATGCATGGTAAATGTCCATCCTGGACTCACCACTGTACTGCACTCTCACACTTCCCTGCTACAACCTTCTCCTAGTGACACACAGTCCTCATATCCCTCCTAGTTACACACACACACAGTCCTCATATCCCTCCTAGTTACACAGTCCTCATATCCCTCCTAGTTACACACAGTCCTCATATCCCTCCTAGTTGCACACAGTCCTCATATCCCTCCTAGTTACACATACACACAGTCCTCATGCATATCCCTCCTAGTTACACAGTCCTCATATCACTCCTAGTTACACAGTCCTCATATCCCTCCTAGTTACACACAGTCCTCATATCCCTCCTAGTTACACACAGTCCTCATATCCCTCCTAGTTACACACACACACAGTCCTCATATCCCTCCTAGTTACACACAGTCCTCATATCCCTCCTAGTTACACACAGTCCTCATATCCCTCCTAGTTACACATACACACAGTCCTCATATCCATCCTAGTTACACAGTCCTCATATCCCTCCTAGTTACACACACACAGTCCTCATATCCCTCTAGTTACACACAGTCCTCATATCCCTCCTAGTTACACAGCACTGTATCTCTCTCACCAAAGCTCTACTAGTAGTCAACTTCACCAGCTGATATAGATGATGTCTGCTCTACAGTAACTAACTCAAGAAGCAAGCGGTTTATTTGTCACACACATACCAGGGCATACAGTGAAATGCGGGACACATACACACAGTTGCGAGAGTGAGAGTGAGAGCAGCACATCACCAGAGTTATCAAGTGCACTACCAAATGACCTAGCATGTCCTCCATACTTCTGTAAATAACTATGTACAAATACCGAGATGTCCCCACTATGTTACCTGTTTATTGCACAATGTTGTTTTATTGGATTCTATTATATGTTGTACTACTGTATTGCACATCATTGCGGGCAAGACCACCCGCATTTCATTGTATACTTGTATGCCGTGACAAATAAAACTCTTGACTTGACTCTTGACTTGTATACTTCATAGACAGTCTGAAACATTAGTATTAGCTATCACGTTAGCTACCGGTTGTGCGGCTAGCTAACGTTAGCTCTCGATGAGACTCAATTGCTTTTCCTCGACTCTAACGCTAGTTTAGCAGCTAATGGCTAATGCTAAACAGCTGATTTTGTAAACAAAGCAGAACGAGCCCGCCTGCATTCATTCACATGTAAATCGAACTCTTCCCCCGCGAGGACAGCTAAGCCGTGAGACAAAGTCTCTAAACAGGATGACTTTACACAAAGTAATCTTACCTTTATAGATACTAAAACTGTTCGCTTTTATAATAAACATGTTTTTAAAAACTCAAATTCATTCAATACAAAAAAAAGAAAAAACGTTTCAAGCCTGTCTCAGGCAGTTTGCCGACGGCCGAGTTCTGGTCGATATCGCTGTGCGCCGACACTCATTAGCTGGCGCGAATCTCTGATTGGATCTTAAGTTTGTCAACACAATGTGGCACGGCCGTGAACGCCAATCAATCAAGTGCGCATGGCCTCACTACCGCCTTTTTTAAACTCAAATACCCTATTTTTATTGGATAATTATATTCTTAAGCCAAGCCTGTGCACTTTTTTTGCAGTGAGTGATTGACAGCTGGCCATCAAATGTGTTATTGTGAGAATGGGTTTTAAGCAGAGCCCAATCGCTGAACACAGGAGAAGAGAGAATGGGAGCGTTTCAGGATATTTAATAGTATTCCCCAAGCAGACAAGAGTTACATCCAGAAATGTACAACAGACAGGAATTGGGAATGTTCTTGGGGCAATGAGAGCAGGTGCACTCCAGTGCTACTGCGGACGGAAGACACAGGTCCGTGTCGAGAGAGTGAGCAGGAACTCCTTAGTATAGCTCCAGGGGTCCAGACAGGGGCTCGCTGGAACGGAGGTCCTGGGCACAAGAGAAGGAATGTTAGAACAGGAAATAATCACACAAGAGTGTCTAGCAGGTCTTCGGACTGAGGTGTCGTACCTAGGTAATGATAATAACACCACGACGACTTCTGGTCAGCATCCTCCGGTAGAAGTAGGGTCTTGGTGATCAGGGAATGGGATACAGCTGTGAAGAGTGAGGTGCCTGGCAGCGTGTGAATCAAGAGATGAGGTGCAGCTGAGTTGAGTGACAGGGGGTGAAGGAGTGCTGACCATATATGGGCGTGAGGCTTCCGTGGTGGATGGAAGGGGAGGATGAAGAGGAGTGAGGAAGGTGTGTGGTGAATGTGAAGGGGGAATGAGGAGGAGTGAAGAATGCTCTTGCTGTGATTATGACAGTTATAGGATCAGGCCAGGTCAGAGAGCTCAGAGCTGTCACTTGGACATTTTTGAAGAAGAAACAAATTCACTGGCATTGTTTTTTTCACAGAGGAAAACATTTATAATAAAAAAAAATTATAATAATAATAATAAATAAATAAAAATATATATTATGTATTAACACATCCACCGCCATCCACGCTTTAAAGCGGTATTGCCCGCCATGCTTTGACCGCCAGATCTCGCTGTACAGCGTTATTGAGATCAATAATTCATATATACACCTCCGACGCTGCAGCTGGACCCTAAAAGTGAAGGCAACGACAGCTCAATACCGCCGCCTGGTGGATGGTCGGGCGAGTTACACTCGGAACAACAGGAAGTGGCCGATGTCCGTTGATTAAATTCATCCGGCCGTCAGAAATTGTTGCAAGGCTCCCGACAGATACTATGTACATAATGGATCGCTTTATAAACGTAATAATCTATATGATTTCGGCGTTTATTGCGACATCAAACCGGAAATGGACCTAGGTGATCGACGTCCTATACTTGGGATATTTCACCGCCAGTCTCTTTGACGCACGGTAAGAGGACACTAACGTTATTTTCAGCCCAATTGTTTATTCATTTCACTGCAAACCATCTGATCAATAAATCAACCCATACTACATAAAGCATTTACTGATGATCGGGGAATTATAAACGACCCCCCCCCTTTCCTCAATGCATGATGAAGCATACGTATACGATCATATACAGTTGCATTTTTTTATATAGCGTGTCTAGGGAATAAACGGCAATCGATAATCTATATATGCGTTTAGGCCTATAACTCACGTTCTAGGAATTACTGCAGAAAATGATAAAAACATACTTATATTCTAGAAGGTATTTTTGTATGAATGTATGAATGAAAAAGTATAACGTTCCTACATCCTGAACGATAGATAATCGATGATGAATGGGCCATAGTAATGTCAATTTAGCAATACAATTTAAAAAGTTATAGCCCTGCAAAGAAGGTAAACATCTGGTGGCAGACTGGCTATATTGATGGATATAACCAATGGCAGGGAATGTGTTAATTGATTTGATGTTTTTTATTTTCGTGTCTTACATGCCCAGCCCATATGGGCTTACAAGACACATAACAATAAGTATATAATAATATACTTTACCAATTACTTAACAAATGACATATAGACCAAGATGGCCATAAGAAAATACAAGAAAATACAATAAAACGTAATATAACACAAGCTGTACTCAATGTAAATAAACAGAAAAACAAGATGAATTCAAATACAATTATATAGGATACAGTGTGTTTTGTCTCAAGTGCCATGCCTTCTCCAAAAATCCAAAACAAATCCGGATTTACAATTTGAATTTTCTCAAATAAATCCCTCCTCAAAGCGGTGTACAAAGGGCAATACAAAACTAAATGATATTCATCCTCCACCACTCCCAGATCACACAGAACTCACAACCGCTCCTCCTCAGGTTTACCCTGGAATCTACCCACTTCCACAGCCAATGGCAGGGTGCCAGACCTCAACTGGGCACACAGAGACCGCCGTCTTCTCTTTAAGTTTAACATTACATAAGGTTCAGTAAAATACTCATTTTTAATTGCAACATATTTTAGTTTAGGTTTTTTCCAAATCTCCACCTTCCACTTATCCTGATGGATTGTTGATCATTTTGTTTTAATTATGTGAACCTTACACTGCAGATTGTTCATAAAAATCATACTCAAGTCAGTAGAAGAAAAAATCATGGACATCTCTCTTGACCAGGGATGACCGTGTGCTCTGTCCCAATTAAAAATCTTTTTTGTCACCCTGCCATTTGGCAGCTGGACCAGGCGGTTCCATAACCTCACCATTTCACCTTTTTGCTTGACCAAGCAAGAGTCCCACCCCATGTCCCCTTCTATAGCCCCTTTTGGTGTGTATTTATGGACTACTAAAAAGTATCTTATGGCCCGGTTCTGGATCGCATTACATTCAGGTGCATCATCAAAACCCCATACTCCAGCAGCATAAAATAAAACAGAACCCACCATTGAATCAAATAATTGTGTAAATGTTGAAAACCCAAGGTCAGTGCACACTTTCATTTTACTCAACACACCCCCTAGCGCCCTTCCTGCTGACTCAGACATTATTTTCCTTCCTTCTATGAAGCTCATGTACTCATTAAAGTTGAAACCAAGATATTTATAAGAATGTGTGTAAATCAGGGGCGTTGGTCCAAATTGAAACTTATGGCTACTCTGCTGTTCATGTTTTTTCCTGAAGTGCATAATCTGTGTTTTTTCACTGTTAATCGCAAGTCTCCATTTCATGCACCAAGAACTAATAATATTCAACATGTTTTGTAAATTTGCTTCATTTTCTGCAAACAGAACAATATCATCAGCATACAATAAAATACTTAGGATTATATTATCTATTGGAATACCAAGATTGGCTTGCTTGATTTCTTGCGCCAGGTCATTAACATAAAGGGCGAATAAAGTAGGAGAAAGCACATCTCCCTGTTTTACACCGAATGGGGTGGGGAACCAGCCGGTCCTAACATCATTCAGCTGCAGACAGGCAGATGGGGCCTTATACAGGCTTTTGATAGCCTTATAAAATAGACCATCAATACCAGAACAGATTAATTTATAGTCCAAAAGCTCTCTATTAATCCAGTCAAAGGCTTTTTTAAAGTCAACAAAACAAACAAATGTATTCTTGCCCTCGTCCAATCTGGCTCTCACCACCGATGATAAAACAAAAACATGATCAAACCCATTCTGCTCATCCACCAACATTTCATTATATTCTAAGTATTTATTTAATGTTAATAATATAATTTTTTTTGTCTGTGTATTACTAGTGAAGCACTGCCTCACTAGTTGGCATGCAATAACCTCCACTGCTTTCCTGTGAGGACACACTGCGACAACAAAGTGCACTCCTCATCAGACCATTTTCGGGAATTTGCCACCCGCTCAAACAAAGAAAAAAATAGGTTTGGATCCTTTTCTGTGAACTGGGGAAGCAGTTGCCGGTTAGATCCCACATTAAATGTATTTTCTTCCTGGCCAGTGACCCCGGAGGACATTCTTCCCTCAATTATTTGCTTCAACTTAATGTTTTCCATCTCTAATTGTGTTTAGACTTTAATTCTTTCATGTTCCATACTAAGAACTTTACCATACTAAAAAATTTCCATTTTTTCCTCATGGTCCATTTTAAGAATTAACAACTCCTTTTGCTGTTCAAAGGTCAAAGATTCTGGGGTCACTAGGTGAAATGACAAGTTTATTTACATCGACAATAAAAAACTCTATTTCCACCAATGTGTCTCAAAAAAACGTTCACATCTTCTTTCAAATGTTTATCAGTCACCTCAATCTTAAAGGTCCCGTGTTTTGCTATTCCTTTCACTGCTCCATTGTTGAGCGAATTGTTGAGTCTCTCTGTCGGCACCGGCGCATGTCAACCAGTTTGAGGAAGTGTCAGTATTTCCACTCACTCTGTTGTTGAGTGCGCTACAACCATAGAGGGGGCGTTAGTTATGCAGATCAGCAGCACCTACTGACGTCAGGGAGCGAGTCAAATCAGAATGGCTTAGTTCAGTGAGGGAGGATCTCGTGAACTCGAGACTGGACTGATGAGCCAAAATGAGAATTAGAGACACAGACCCCATTGATACAACCCCACATTGCTAGAAAACAATGCTTAACACCAGAAAAGGCCATTTATAAGACATGGGACCTTTAAAGTGCTCAGCTATTTTTAGCAAGTGTTCCTTTGTACACCGATCCAATAACTCCATTGAAGGATTGTGTATAAAGTCTTTCACAATGGAAGCCACATTTAAAGCACTTACCTCTACGTGTCGTAGAGGATACTCAGCAGGTGCAAATGGTTCACATCCAAAAAAATGGGAAAAACTAAAACTGGAGTCAAATCCCCCTAACTACCTCAACCAAATACTACCTAACTCAACCCTAGTCTTCAGGTGGGTACTTGTGGGGGGTATTTATGCACTTGAACTCTCTGGGAAGAAGAGGCAACTGTGATGGATGTCTTGGGTCTTGGCCAAGATTGCAGTGACTGCTCTACGTGCACCACCGAGGCCATGGATCAGCTCCTTACCGTCTTCTGTCCGTGGTCTGTCAACATGGTTTGTGGTCTGTCAACGTGGTTTCATTGCTGGGTTAAGTACTTCTATTCTATTCACATAATATGCTTACTTCATATATCTATTCTATTCACATATATGCTTACCACTTGTATCTATTGCTATGTCCGCCCACTACAATCACACAAGCTGTCTAACGCCTGTTCCGTCTCCCTGTCTCCCTGTGAGTTGCTGTCCCGGAGTGTTGACCGGAGTGTCGGACGTCCCGTGATGAAGACCGGGAGGATGCGACCCTTTCTGCGTGCCCTCCTGTCTCCCTGTCTCCGGCTGTCTCGCAGTGATGACCGGAGTGCTGGACGTCCCGCGATGATGTCGGGGAGGTTGCGACCCTCTCTGCGCCGCCCCCTATCTCCCTGTCTCCGGCTGTCTTGGAGCGATGACCGGAGTGTTGAACGTCCCGTCATTAAGAAGGGGCGGACACGACCCTCTTTGAGCCGCCCCTGTGCCTCAAATAGATTCGCTATCAGCTCTATCTTTAATCTTTCAAAATGTTCAGTTGCCATCGCTATCAGCTCTATCTTTAATTTTTCAAAATGTTCAGTTGCTATTGCATGCACTCATCTGTGTTGCACTACACACATGAGTGCATGCTTACCAACTGTCAGTCTGCAACATTACTATCACCGACATCTAAGAAGGGAGATCCCCCATTGAATGGCCCTTCTAAGGTTTCTTTCCTCCACACTGCCTGTGGTGCATTTTTTCCCTATTGTTAGGTTTTAGTGAGTTTTTCCTTACCTTTGCGTGGGTCTGGGAGTGTTTGCATTCATTCATTTATTTTGCATTTATTTTAAATTTGTTGGACCTTATGGTGTTCTTGTTTTGGTCTTGACTTATTGTTATGTTTCTTCTTGACTTGTTTAAAGAAGACGTGTCCGGCCCATGGGGACATTAACGTGTGTTGTCGGGCCTTACAAATACATTTGATTTGATTTGATTTATACAGTGACCTCCTCTGTGCCAAAGATGTGCTCCCGATAGGACACAAGTGCCTGATGACACAGGTGCCTGTCTCTACCCTCTTTCTCCACCACGCTATATTTGACACAACGGATTCCCTAACCAGAACCCGCTGTCTTAACCTACCAAGGGAATATAACTCCATTCATGATAAGATGAGAAACAAACAAACCAAACCAAACAAAACAAAACAAAACATAACAAAACAAAATGTCATGACCAGCTTGGAGGAGAGAGACAGCCAACAATGGAGAAGCCAGTCCTTTTACACAGGTGTGCCTCCTCCTGACACACCTGAGTAGGTGTGTCTGATTGCCAGGGTGCCAGTCTGTGAATGACAGACAGGTTAATACAGGTATATTCCAGGTATATCCCTGAGTCAACCTGTAGGAGAGGGATGGGGTTGTCACACTGGCCCACAACAGTTAAACTCGCCCTGGAGCAGTTCACAACAACGCAGTCCGCCTATTCTTTAATCCCAGCCGAAGAGTGCTGCCGAGTGCTTCCGCGTTTTCCCTGATTGGCCGCGACACGCCCCGCGGCAGCAACAGAGCGGAGCGGCAGAGATTGCGGCA
The DNA here is from genome assembly GCF_963971535.1 of Notolepis coatsorum. Lineage (NCBI taxonomy): Eukaryota > Metazoa > Chordata > Actinopteri > Aulopiformes > Paralepididae > Notolepis > Notolepis coatsorum. The sequence continues at coordinate 56,033,525 of NC_140183.1, read as the reverse complement.
TTATGTAGCCGTAATCCCCGCTGTTTTTCCATTGACGCTTAGCTCAACTGGTACGCCGCCGTGCTGTGGAGCCTGCGGTGCGGTTGGTCACAAGTTTGAATCACTTAATTTTTTTTTTTTTTTTTTTTTTACGTTTATCATCTCTCGCTATAAACGTGCATTCTTTCGCTGGTTAAGTTTAGGCATTATTTCGGAGTTGGTTAAGGTTAGGGTTAAGTTAAGGTTAGGGTTAAGGTTAGGCATTATTTCGGAGTTGGTTAAGGTTAGGGTTAAGTTAAGGTTAGGGTTAAGGTTAGGCATTCTTTCGGAGTTGGTTAAGGTTAGGGTTAAGGTTAGGCATTATTTCGGAGTTGGTTAAGGTTAGGGTTAAGGTTAGGCATTATTTCGGAGTTGGTTAAGGTTAGGGTTTGTCGCAGAGAATGCCTGTCTGTCTTTCTTGACGTGGAGGATGCAGCCTATTTCCGCACTGCCGCTCTCTCGCGCTGCCGCGGTCACATGGGCGTCATGGCCAATCAGAGAAACGCGACGCACTCTTCGGCTGGGATTAATATAGACGCGAGCAGTCCTCTGTGCAAGTTTTTACTTTAATTTTCATTCGAGTTGAATTTGTGTGGATAATGTTACTAGTAGTACCAACCCTAAGTGAATGGGTCAGGCTGTCTCTTTTTATCTCCCTATCTCCATCTCTCTCTGTACATTCTGTATTTTTTTCCTTCCTATTTCCTATTTTTCATTTAACTATAAAAACAAACTGGATAGTTGATGATGTTAATAGTTCAGTTCATTAGCTATATTAAAAATATTCTAAAATCACTAAGGGCGGGATCCACTTAGAATGGATTGCGCGGTGGAAATTGCACCCTTAACTGCGCAGGGTTTGCGTGCGGTATCTGCTCTGTCTTTGCGAGCTATCCACTAAGGACATTGCACGGATGAGATACCAGCACAGACACGCCCATTATGTGTGGAGTTTGCTCCTGATCTGCTCCAGCGCAGTTGCCTCACGGAGCAGTCTGCACTCCTGACAGCGCTGTTGGCAGATATGAACCTGCTGGTTCTGGAACAGATTCCTGTAGCACCTCCCAGAGGGGAGGAGGGCAAACAGCCTGTGGTTGGGGTGAGAGGTGTCCTTGACGATGATGTGCCTTCCTCAGACAGCGGGTGCGGTCCAGTCTTAATTGCTAGGAGTGTGTACTGGTGATGGGTGGGCGGTTTTCACCACCCTCTGGAGTGCTTTCCGGTTCAAGGCATTTTACACAGCTTCAGCTTAGATGACAGTGGGGTGTGAAAGTGGAGGTCCTCCGGAGTCTATGGACATATGTTAGGCAGCATGCTGCCACTAAGTCAGTAGTATATTACATTCTCACACATTTATTTTGATGGCTAAATGTACAAATGATTGCTGCTAGCCGAATGGATATATATTTTTTTCTTCTTTTTTTGTTAAAAAGCGGTGCAGATACAGTAGATGCATTTCATCAAATAATCATTTCTTCATTTCATAAAAAATTCACAAGAAATTATTACATGAAATCATATTGCTACACTGCAGTAAGTACCCCACCCATCACCCCTGCTCCCCAATTCCACGCCATCCTGAATACCCCCAGGCTTACATAAATAACTAAAGGGAAAAAAAGAAAATTGAGGATCGGTAGAACTATACCCAACAGCAGACCACCCAAACACCAACCACCGCCCCACATGAGCAGCAGACAGCCGTGCACGTATTCCCGGTGTGCGAACAGCGATGGCAGAACAAGCCACAATGCAGGAAAAAAAACACGAAAGCACATCAAGCCCCCTCAACCCCAAGGCAGCCTCCCTTAATCGTCCACTGAGAAATATCTTGAATTATATTTCTGCTTTAGCAATAACCACACTAGAAGTCTGCACGGGCCTGATATTTCGGCCCCAGCCCTCGGCATTCAGGCCCGGCCCTACCCCTAGCCCGACAAGTTAATCAATTACTAAGCCCTAGCCCGACTAAAAGCCAGAGGCCAATATTACATTGTGATGATGACAGACGCATGTCTCAAACACACACACACACACACACACACACACACACACACACACACACACACACACACACACACACACACACACACACACACACACACACACACACACACACACACACACACACACACACACACACACACACACACACACACACACACACACACACACACAAACACACACACACTCTCTGATTGATTGATTGAAAAGTTTATTAACAGATTGCAGAATGGGTACAGTACAGTACAGCTCAATACATACAATTGTTAAGGGGATGCAGACCAGAGAAAGACTTTCGTCTTGTTTACATCAGGGTCCCCCATTTTCAATTCATCATAACATATATGACATACATGACATACAGATAGACAGTACTGCTACATCTATACATTTATGACATATCAGATTTGCAAATACAGTACTGTTTGTGATACAAAAGTGTCCAGAAAAGGAGTGTATATACATTTGGCATAGAAACTGTACATTGGAGGAGGTTGGTTGGGTGGGGTGGGGTTGGGTGGGTTGGGTGAGGGCTGTACATTGGAGGTGGGGGGGGGGGGGGGGGGGGGTTGGGAAGGGGACACACACACATTTTACACTGTACATTGGAATATTGACAAAGCCTTACTTGGTCTCTCTCTCTCTCTCTCTCTCTCTCTCTCTCTCTCTCTCTCTCTCTCTCTCTCTCTCTCTCTCTCTCTCTCTCTATCTCTCTACCTACGTTATGCTACATTATGACTAAAAATGCACAATGCAATAACGACATAGCTCCGCGGTTAACAACAGCTGAACAGCAACAATTAAATGCCCCCACACTGCAGACACAGACTAAAACATGAATGTCATCATGACACAAAAGCATACAGAAAACACTCCAGCAGCCAATTAATTTGAGTAAATCAGGACTCACCACTTCGCTGTTGATGAACGTCACGTCAGCAACAAAAACATCTTGCGTTGAACAACGCTAACAAAACTTCACCAACCGGCTAAATCCAAGAACAAACAAAAACGTTCACCAACCGGCTAAATCAAAGAACAAACAACAAATTAACCACTCCAGTCCGCTGTTCATTTGCGGGCGCTGTGGATGAAAATAATTGATGGCTTCAGCGCTGTTCTCCTCTCCTCGAGCGTTCTCCCTGTGGTAATTACATCAAAATGCTTCCAAAATGCAGCTTTCCCAGACACATTGGGAACTTTTCAAAAGCTCTCCCTTTACTATCTTATCTGTTAGCTTATCCATCTTGACTCAGACACGAGGCTCTCACTCTGATCTGATGACAGCACTACGTTATGTGACGGCGCTTGCCGTGCGTGCATTGTGTTTCGCAGATTGGCGAGTTGTGGGAACTAGTTAATCACTGAGCTAACGTTTTATATATTGGACTAACCAGATGCAATGTTAGCTACATGTTAACCGGATTTAGGATTGTCATTGATCCGTGATTATCAGTATGTTTTAACCTGAGATTTTGCCTCTTACCACGCAACGGCCTGTATACAGGCCCTTTTGAAGACGATTTGCCCACCGGCGTGACACGCCACTTTGGCGACCTCTAGTGGCTTGGGTGTGCATATTCTTTAATACAATATATAATATATATAATCCATTCAGCGGTTCTCGAGTTACATGCCGATATGTGAGGCGTGCACCGAAGTAGACGGCAGACTTTAAATTTTTTCAAATACCACTCCCGACTCCAGAGCCTTTACCTTCGTCAATCATTTGTCGATCTAGAAAATTATTGGACAGGGTTATAACGAATGAGTGTGGCTTTCCAATGGTACCCAGTGGGAATGAGCGAATCAGGGATCTAGGTGAAAGGTCACGAGCAAAAACAGGAAGCGAATTCTCCGTAGAATGCATTGGAGTCAATGAGAAAATGGTTTTCTGAGCTCTTTTTTTCTCACTTTTTACCAAAACCGCTCCTAATCACTCATTTTTATGAAAAAAAGTATGCAGTCCTCAAGTTCAAGTAAAAAAATTGCCACTTTTGGGGGCGCCAGTTAAGAGGTTTAGCCTATCAAGAAACTGCTTGATTAATATTGATGTTATATATTTAATTGTATACAGTAGATGGTCAAGTAGCATATGTGTACTTTAGTTTACTGTAGTTATTTTGTAATGTGTCGCTAATTACACTCTAAGAAAGTCTAACATTGGAAATAAATAAAGAACAATGTCCTGGCAGCTTTGATAATGTTACTGGGGTCGGATCGTGACATGGCATTAAATGGTCTGATGAGTATCTAGGAAGCATGTATTACACTATGTATCTACCTACAAACTCCAGGGGACTCCGGAGAACATCCAGGCTATGAGGGACATGTAAAGTAAAAACTCCTCTACTCGCTGTACACACATGACTGTGTGGCACATAGGGTGACCAGATCCCAATAAACCAAATGTGGGACAAATGGTATGTTTGTGAGGGACAATGTGGGACACCCCCCCCCCCCCCCCAGTGCAGCCCCCTCCCCTTTTTTTGGTGGACTGTCCCTGTCGCCTCCTTCAAGGCTCATCCACCACTGTCCTCATTAAAATGACCACAAGCCTAATATGTTTTGCCCTTATTCATATTTTCTTTTTTTCCCCTTTTGTCTCTAATGGGTGTTCTGTATCGTAACGGCTCTCGCTCGGCGTCACTCACGCACTGTACCTCGCTTGTGCACGCGCACTGAATAAAATTCCACAATGTACCTTTATCCCAATATTCGTCTGACCACACCCCTCATCTGCTTACCTTCATAAGCAGGTGTGTGGCCACCTACTCGCCTCCTTCTTCGCTTTCACCACAAGGAAGTGCCTTCGGAGATCCCCACTTGACGTGTTGCTAGTTGAAGAAAGTTGAGACGTGTTTACATTGTGCTTATTTTTTTTCTTCTCTCATAACTATTCAAAAAGGAAAATCTAAGTCATAATGTCTACCTCGGAGAGTAGACCCACTCTTCACCAGCGGTTCTCCATTCCCGCCTCTGTCGTGCGCGCACTTTCGTGGTTGCCAGCCCAGCCCAGGAGACAGCCGATGGGTAGTTTGCCTCTCCGAGGAGCCGGTGCATCAGTGCCGCCGCCCCGGCGGTGGCCTGATCCCGACTCTGGTTCCGGGGAATCGTCCGTTCGTGAGCGGCCGGTTCCTTTGGTTCCGGAGGATTTGCGACGCAAACTTTTCGCGTCTGCCCGTTCACGTCGCAAGATGGTGTCCTGCAGGCGCGAACGGCCTGGGTTTGGGGAATTGCTGGAGACCAGCAAGGATGCGTCGGTCTCTGCATGCCCGATGGAAACTGAGGATTACATGGAAGAGTCGGACGGATTCTTGTTTGAAGGCCCTGTGGAGACGAGTATCCCTCCTGTCCAGGTAACACTGGAGGGGGGAGAAATGTCTCCTTGGGGCGCCTTGTTCGAGGATGTCGGGGAACCACCTCGGCAGGATGCCCTGCTATCAGCCACATCAGACTGTGGCTCCTCAACCGGTCGAAGCCTGCTGCATGTGAGGGATGCGGGTTCGGTGGAGGAAGGTCAGCAGGGGGAACTGCAGGCTTTGTTCCCCGTGCTCATGGCGGTAGCTGCCGCTGCAAACGGCGTGCCGCTGCCACAGCCATTGCCTGCTCCTGCCCCCGATGATCTCATAGGTCATCTCTGGCAGCGTCGCCCGGTGAGAGGGGTGGACGTTGTCTACCCATTTTTCCCCTCAATGGGGGCCTATGTTCGTCGGGGCCAGGTGGTGTCTCACATCATGGGACTTACCCCCGCCTACGTACCAGTTACGCGGGTGGCGGGGTTGGTCAAAGGTATGAGAGAGGGCGTGCCACGGCTTGATAGGCCGATGGCCGCTCTCCTCTGTCCGGATGTGGTGTGGGAGCCGTTATGCAAGCCGGTTCTCCAAGGAAAATCGGCTAGGCGATTGGCATATTGGGGTGACCAGTCATTTATCGCTGGTACACAGTCGCTGGCTGCTGCTTCTAACATCGCGCAGCTGGTTAGATTTGTATGGGGGATAATGATGGGCGGCACGGATCTGACCGAGGTGCAACGCGATCAGACGGCAGGAGCTGTACTGCATCTTACCCAGGTGCAGGCCATAGCCTCTGGGAAAGTGCGCGCCCTGGCTACCCTGAACCAGCGCCACCTTTGGCTGGAGCAGGCTCGAGTGCCAGAGAAGAAGAGAGCCCCTCTTCTGACGGCCAACCTCTCCGATGCTGGACTATTCGGGAAGGCCCTGCAGCTGATGACCTCAACGTGCAGAGAGATGGCAGAGGAGAGATCCGTTCTCCAACCCCATCTTCCGTCAGAAGGCTTCCACGACGTCGAGCTCCCTCCGCCGTGCCTACCACTTCCTCCGCCGCCACTGCTGGCCCGTCCAAGAAGGCCAGGAGGAGAGACGGTGATTCTGCTGCCGCCGGCCCATCCACGACCGGAGGAGACGGTAGGGAACGACGTGACCAGCAGCCGATTAACTACCGTCCCTCCGGGGCTTCTCGGAGTGGCAAAACCTGAGCGGCTCGAGGCAGCAGACGCCGCTGAGTGACTTTTTCCCCCTGTGGTCCCCTCTATACCCTCCCCGGCCCTCATGATAATTTTGTGCCTAAATAAATAAAAAGTCCCCTTAACACTTTAACTGCCACACACGAGATATCTCGGGTTTATTTTTATGTGGTTAAAAGCCACTCACGAGATTTCTCAGATTTTTTTTTTTTTGTTTTTTAGCGATCTGAAATCATATTGCATCACGCGAGCCTACCCGAGTATACACGAGCGGCGCCGGAGATCATATGTGGAAAAAAGCGCCCCTATCGTCTTTCAGATGACATAAGGGATTTTGGAATGGACTCAATGAAAATGGATGGGGAAAAAAATCCGGTACTCCACATTTTCCAGTCCACTGATCCAGCCAGGGTTACCACAGTTCATTCTGGAGACTCTGAGCCCCGCTGATCATGGAGTTCTACTGTATCGCGTTGGATCTATACACTTATCGATTTTTTCAAATGGTGATCAGGAATTGGAATATACCAGTTGGATACCATCTGATGTCAGGTAAGGACTCTATGTTATCAGTGTTAGGATAATCAGACTAATTTTGAAGTTATAAGCTGTTTTGTGAAATGGGCTCTTTCGGTTTCACTGTAAAAGTCAGAGAGGAAATGAACACAGCGATTATCCGTGCGCGGCCCGAATGTGCTTGCGTGCACGTATAATATTGATCATCTAGCGTTTATTTGAAAACGATTCATAAAAAGGGCGACGAATATCAACGTTGTGGAATATTCCAGTAAAAGACGATTTTCATAGAATGGTCCAGAATGGGCTGTTTTTTTATCTGAAAACGGGTGCTTTTCTAAATGCTCTGAAACGGAAATGATGCGATAAAAAACCAATCTGCCTTGACAGCACTGGCTGGAAAATAGTCTTTGATAATGCGATGGGCAGATTAGACACAATTTAAAACATAGATTAGGTGATATTAACGTTAACATTGGCGCCGATGGTGGCATTCAGGGGGTAAAAAGGAAAACCCGGCATGGCACTCAAAGTGTTAAAGGGGGACTATATTATTTGGCCAAACAAACTGTGTGTTTCTTCAACAATACATATGATGAGGTTGCGACATGTGAATCTGCATTGTTACATTGAGGGATGAGGCACGTTCGTGTTATGAGATTAAGCAAGGTCTGCAAGCATACACTCAGTCATAGAAGGGTTATATCTTAGCCTGACGCTCCACATGCAGGTAGGAGCTGGTTGTATGATCTGTTGCTTAAGCAAAGTAATGTTGATCCACAACACTGTTGTGTTAGTTGCAGTAATACTCATATACACACGTTTCACGGCCTAGCCGTTATACTCTCTGTCAGTGTTTTTTCTATGTACAACATAGAAAGCGGGTGTAGGATTCACACACACACGACTTGGTTTTGTTGTAAATCCTGTTCACAGTCTGTGGGTAGCGGGCATTGTATTAGCTTACGCTATACATTAGCGTTCTACCAAAGGTCTCAAAATGCTACAGTTGTTATTGTGTGTAGGGAAAAAGGTTTTTTTGTGAGGGGGTGCCGAATAAACCCCTCCTTCCCACTTGATTGGTCATGGGGATTTTTTCTCATTTCCTGTTGAGCCAGTCAGGGCCGAGCCGTTCAACGACTTGGCGGGGGAGGGGGGGGGGGGGAGGGTTGTCCTGACACGGCTCCTATTACAAACAGGAGTCGTGTGTGGGGTTTCCCCCCGTCATAGCATATATGTTGCTATGACGACGGCTTCCGTGAGTTAGATCTTGACGTAAAGGTCTGTGGTGTTAAAGTGTCGGGTTAGAGCGTAGGGCTTACGGGTCTGCTACGCTCGATTTTATGTGTAAACTTGAGTCAGTTGGTCACGTGACTCACAGTTGACATGTCTTTTTCATACTACGACTCATGTGGGAAGGCTTTCTGGGGAATTTCGGTCTAAACCCTCTAAGTAAGGGGTGACTGGATGTAAAAATGTAAACAGTTTTTACTCCCGGCTGTGCAGCTTGGGTTTTATGTTGTTGATGCTTCTTTCTTTGTTATTAAAAAGAGTTGGGGTTAGGAAGCATCACACCCCTCTTGTCGTTCCCCTGGGCGCCTTGGGGATTCAATCAAAGGTCTAAATAGCCTGTTATTGATGTGGATATGCCCGACGCACACATAGTGCTAGCTCGGGGTGTTCTGTTGAACATCAAGCAACTGACTGGCGCGCCTTGGTTGCTTGGGGTTAAAACAGCATTTTTATAAAGCAACTGGGATGGGGGTTTTTCCTCTTCCGACGACGGATTGTCGACGGATTCTCGTTCATATCGGGGGATGATGACGGAATGGATCTGAACATACGTAGAAGGGTCTCACGCCCTGGGGGTGGGCCACCAGGCGCGGTTCGCACCGAACGTCTGGGTGGCGCCTTCTTTTCATGTTTAAGATCAACACGCATATCTGCCCCTTCTCCTGGAGTTGGCATGTCGGCGTGGTTAGGGCACGGGACTGGTTCTGGTCACGCTGGTCCGGATCAGTTAAACCCGTTGTCCGCCGGGGATGCAGATCTGCTGTTCTGGTACCCTGAGGGACTTGGGCTTTTTCCGGGGGGAGAAATGCCAGGTCGGTCCGGGTGTCACAGGGTTAGGCGCTATGGAGACCCTTGTGGGTACATAGTACTCTGCACTGTCGTAATGGCTTATGGCCGTGCCAACCTGTGCACGCCCGATCTCGTCAGATCTCGGCCGCTACGCAGGTTGGTCTTGGTTAGTACTTGGTTGGGAGACCTCCTGGGAATACCAAGTACAGGGTGCTTGGGGCTGGTTCTCCATTCTTTTCGCTCTTCTCTTACGCATGGCGAAGAGGGGCCTGTTGGGGTGGTCTTTGACCTCCTCGGGGGACCCTGTGCTCCCCGTATCGCCGGGCCCGGTCCGAAGTAATGTTTCGTCGACCCGTAGGCCTGGGATAACCCTGTTGGAAACTAAAACACTTGTACTGCGTTAGTGCCCGCAGGTACGTTTTGGAGTTTTTTCTTGAGGGGTTATGGGACCAACCACCGCATAGGGTAACGTCTGGGTGGTTGGTTCTCTGGTGTGTTGGTGCAGTGTCAACTCCCGGGTTGCCCGGTTGAGTGTGCCCCTGCACGTTCATGACGTCTGCCGATCGTGTCAGCCTTCGCTGCCTCATTGAGGGAGGCTTTGTCATGGTGGTCAACAACGCCAGCATACACCCCTTCCGCCGGGGCAGCTGTTTCAGCTGACCCCTCTGGCGCCTGTCTCGTCCGCAGTACTCCAGGCTCGGGTTAGAGCCTGTTGCCTGGTTTTTCCCCGGTGCGCTGCCTGCTTCCGTGGTAAGCCTTTGGTCTTACGGCCATGCTGGCTGCCTGTCCTGCAGGGTCAGTGTGCCAGGCGGTGTGCTATTGGGGGGACAGGGCCCGCTCTTGTGAGGGGCCTTTGTCCGAATACGCTGGCGATGTGGGGGGCGGGGTCACTAGGTGACCACCTGGTGGGGTCTTGATGCTGACATCATGGACTTCTCCGGGCCCCCGTTTTCCAGGGGGTCCAGTCCCTTTGGTGGGTCTGGGTCTTCCTTCGCGCTCCGCTGCTACGGCCTTGCCACGGGGTTGGGTTTGCTCTTGACCCCGTGATTTCTGGGGGCAGTAACGAGGTCGTTCCTTCCGTTCGTTCCCGGGTGGCATGCGGGTTGTGCGTGTGGGTAGTCGTGGGGTCAGGCCACGGTCTGCTCACCCTGTGCGTTGAGTTGCTTGAGTGCCTCTTCGCACGGTCGGGTCCGTCGCCCTCCCGTGATCCCCCAATAGGGGGGATGCCCTCCATTAGGGGGGGTCGGGGGGGCTCGGTCCTCCCTGATCTGATGGTTGTGGAGGGCCTCAGCGGGGTGTATTTGTCGGCCGATGGCTCTCGCTCGGTCTCCCTTGTGCGTGAGTGACGCCAAGCGAGAGCCGTTACGATACAGAACGTTAGGTTATAACTATAACCAAGTTCTGTTAGTAATGGTGACGCTCGGCGTCCGACGCCGCTGCAGCCCTTGATCTCACCTTGTGGTGAAAGCTTGGGAAGGAGGCGAGTAGGTGGCCACACACCTGCTTATGAAGGTAAGCTGATGAGGGGTGTGGTCAGACGAATATTGGGATAAAGGTACATTGTGGAATTTTATTCAGTGCTCGTGCACAAGCGAGGTACAGTGCGTGAGTGACGGCGAGCGTCACCATTACTAACAGAACTTGGTTATAGTTAACGTTAAGTACTCAAAATAAATAAAATTACCACCCAGACTTACTATCACTTATGATTATAGGTCTGGACCAGCAGTCTTATCACACACGCACGCGCACACACACACACACACACACACACACACACACACACACACACACACACACACACACACACACACACACACACACACACACACACACACACACACACACACACACACACACACACACACACACACACACACACACACACAGCTCTCCCCCCTCTCTCTTACTCTGCCCCCCACAGATTCTGGACTAACCCCCTCTGACACACAAAGTAAAGTGTCTGTGTCACACACACTGCCACTTTACTTTACTGCCATTAATTAGTTTATTTATTTAGTGTACATCATATTAGTTTACTGCCATATCCATCATCTCACTGCCACTTTACTGCCATTATTGTATTATTGTATTTTACTGCCATTATTTATTATTCATACTTACTATGTACCACTGCTGCTAAAAGTGTTGCACTAAGTTCTCGTTTACCTCTATTTACATTCACTCATACATTCACTTTTTTTTAGCTACTGTCTACATTGTATATAGTCCTGTATACTGTCCATATGTTACTTTATAGTGTACTATGTTACTTTATGTTTATAGTGTACTATATGTTACTTTATGTTTATATTAGATCTTGTTCTTTATATACACCGTGGGAAGGGGGAAATGCAATTTAATTTATCTGTATGTCTTGCACATTACGAGAGGTGACAATAAAGCTGACTTTGACTTTTGACTAACAAAAGTAACTCACCAAAACAACTCACAAGTCCAGGGATTCACACTGGCACTACTGCAGTGATGAGAGCAGGAACAGTAATGGCACAATAATAAAGTACAGAATACAATTGTCTTCCACCTGCACTGATTTGGGGGGGAGGGTTACCGGTTACATGAACGGCTACTCGCATCTTATTTATTGTTATCATTAGTTTTCAATCTAAACCCTTTGGGATTGCTTTCCCCTTTTCAAACTTGGACCAAACGCTATTCTCTCGTGCTGAGCAGCGGAGATACTGTAACAGCAGCGTGTGGAACTGATCTGATCCGTATCGAGCGTGTATCCCTTGCCTGGGTTCGTTGCGCCAGGCTCGAACGGATCCTCCGCCCGCAACAGCGTTAGGACTTGTTGTCATGTCGCCAGGATGCCCAGGATGCGGTGTCACTCGCGGTCAGATACTAGTAACGTTACCGGGACGCATAGAGGTTCTTCACTTTGGCTGGGGTGGGGGGGGGGGGGGGGGGGGGGGGGGGGGCGTTAGCGCGGATGACAACCAACCAATCATGCGGGACATGGTCTCAATTTGCATGACGCGTGAAAAGAGACAGAAATGCTGTGCAATCACGCGCAATGCGTGACGTCTGGTCACCCTAGTGGCACAGTGGAACAACAACACAATTATCAAGTTTGCTGACGATACAGTCATGGTGGGCCTGATCTCTGCAAACAACGAGGGGGCCTATCTGGAAGAGGTAGAGGACCTGGCGTGGTGGTCTCGGGAAAACAGCCTCTCCCTAAACGTCAGCAAAACGGAAGAGATGATTGTGGACTTTAAGAGGTTGGGGGCAGGGACTACAGCCCCCTCAGCATCGACGGGGCACCGGTCGAGAGAGTGAACAGTTTTAAGTACCTCCGAGTCCACATATCCGAGGACTTGACATGCACCACACACATTGACAGTGTAGTGAAGAAGGCACGGCAACGCCGCTACTTCCTTAGGCGCCTAAGGAAGTTCAAAGTGAGTCAGAAGATCCTCTGGATCTCTCGGTACGGCCAGAGTGCCTGTCTTTCGTTCCGATAGCGGTGCCACTCTGCGGCCTAATCCAGCCTTTGTGCCTAAAAATATCCGGAGTGCTTCCACTCCAGGGATATTATCGTTCAGGCGTTTCATCCGCCTCCTCACGCTAGTGAGTTGGAGGCGGGCCTTCACCTGTCATGTCCGGTCCGGGCTTGGGGGTTTACCTCAGCCGTACTTAGGGCCTCAGGGCTACCGTTCAGTTGTCTGTTACGGTGGCTCTCGTGCTGGTAAGGCACTGTCGAAACAGCGCCTGTCCCATTGGTTGTGCGAGGGCATTGCCCTTGCTTCACGTTGGCCGGGTTGGCTCCCCCTGGGGGCGTCAGGGCGCACTCCACTCGTGGGGTGGCGGCCTCTGCCGCTCTGCTGGGTGGGGCCTCGGTGGAGGACATCTGTGCTGCAGCTTCATGGTCCTCCCCGGGTCCCTTTGTAAGGTTTTACCTCATGGACATGACCGGGGGTTCTGTCTCCCAGGCGGTTCTGAGGTCTGTGGCCTCTCCTGCTTCCCGTCCTTGGTGGGGTAGCAGGGGTGTGTGGGTGTGGGCCACAATGTGTTGTGTCACACGTGGTTCCGCCTGTGCTGTGTGTTCAAGAGGTTCTAGTTCCCTCTTGCTTGCACTCGGGTGGAGTTGACTGCGCCCCCTCTTCATTAGGAAGGATGGGGTGACGGGACTCCCCTCCCCCCTGATGTGGGCTTACGGGTCCTCAGGGGGGTCGTTTTACAGCGTCTTTGAGATCAATATTTCAAATTTCTGTCATGGTATTCACATTTCACCCACGGAGTCTTGACTGGTGCTGTAGATCTCCGCTCAACTCTCCAACGCTTCAATACCGCCACCTGGTGGCGGATCGGCGAGTTGCCAAACCCGGAAGTGGCCGGAAGTGCTTAGTCCGTCCGCTATTCCGTCCGGCCACTCGCTATCGCTCGCGGGACTCTATCCAGACACCGTGCATATCGATCCGTTGCCATAACTCAATAAACAACATGATTGGACGTATATTAGTATTATACAAACCGGAACTGGATCACCTAGATCAACATCCCATAATAGCGATCTTTTTGCTCCAGTCTCATCCCCCATCGCTACGAGGAAGCTGCCGTGAGTTTCAGCGTTTTTGATTATTATTAACCATACAAACTGCTCTGATCTATATATCACCCATACTACATGAATCATTTAACGTCGGTCATTGCATTATAAACGACCCCCCCCCCCCCCCCCCCTCCGGTCACCAGCAGATGACCAGTCATGACGTTTAGGATCATGTACATGTGAAATTTTTTATATAACGTTGATCGGTATCAAACTGCATTTGATCATCTAATATATGCATTTATGGCTATATCTCACGTTCTATGAAATACAGCAGAAAACGATAAAAACATATTTATACTCTGGACGGTATTTTAGTATGAATGTGTGAATGAAAAAGTGAAACGTTCCTACATCCTGAACGATAGATAATTGATGTTGAATGGGCCATAGTAATGTCAATTTAGCAATACAATTAAAAAAGTTATAGCCCTGCAAAGAAGGTGAACATCTCCATAGACAAATAGTGCTGGCAGAGAGGCTACAAGGATGAATACAAGCTCTGGCAGAGAATGGGTTAATACTCTTATCAACATGCAAGTCAACAAATGCTTGCTTTATGCAGCCATTTAACACAAAAGGATGACCCTCATGCATTGCAAATTTGCATCAAATTCAAAACAGAGTGATGCACAAAATTACTTAAAAGAAAATAATAATTTAAAACAATTAATAAAGTGTGCATGAAATAATAGGGGAAAGAAAACGTTAGGAACTTGTTACATTCACCCACACAAGGGCTGAGTAATCACACACCCCCCCTCTCTCTCTCACACACACACTCTCCCAGCTCTCTTTCTCTCTTGCCCCTTCCTCATCTCTCTCACCCCCCTCTCTCTATATATATCTCACACATACACACACACACTTCAGAAACAAACATAGAGCATAGAATGAGAGCATCAATAATACACCTGAGTGAAGTCTAGTAAAAAATAATTTAAAAAATAAAAGTAAAAAGAATTAATATTTTTTTTAACCCATTCTCCGCCACCACTTTGATTCATCCTAAACCGTCCTCTGCCAGCTCTATTTGTCTATGGAGATGTTCACCTTCTTTGCAGGGCTATAACTTTTTAAATTGTATTGCTAAATTGACATTACTATGGCCCATTCAACATCAATTATCTATCGTTCAGGATGTAGGAACGTTTTACTTTTTCATTCACACATTCATACTAAAATACCGGCCAGAGTATAAATATGTTTTTATCGTTTTCTGCTGTATTTCATAGAACGTGAGTTATAGGCCTAAATGCATATATTAGATTATCAAATGCCGTTTGATACCGATCAACGTTATATTAAAAATGTCAATTGTACAAGGTCCTAAACGTCATGACTCATCATCTGCTGGTGACCGGAGGGGGGGGGGGGGGGGGGGGGGGGGGGGGGTCGTTTATAATGCAATGACCGACGTTAAATGATTCATGTAGTATGGGTGATATATAGATCAAGTTCAAGTTCAAGTTCAAGTTCAAGTTCTTTAATAGTTGTCATACAGAAGTACAGAATACTTTCATACAAAATGCTTCTTACTGTTACGCTCCAGAGACTGTGCTAGACAAGATAGTATCAAATAACATAATAACATAATATAGCATGAATTTAGAAGAAGAAAATGAGGTCACAGTGTTCGGTATAGACATATGTACAATGTTCTGAGTTACCATATAATATACAATACACAATACTATGCAGTGTACTAATGTACAGTACTATCTAGTGCAAAGCAGAAATGGGATGAGGGTACAATTTTAGGTACAATTTACAGTAAGGTGTACGAGTTGTAGTGCAATCCTTATCCATAAATATAAAGTGTGGGGAGTGGGTGCTACAGTGTGTTTGTTTAAAGTGGGTGTGTGCTATAAAGTGTGTGGAGTGGGTGCTACAGTGTGTTTGTTTAAAGTGAGTGTGTGCGTGTGGATGTGTGTGCTATGTGCGTTTGGTGGTTGTTGTTGTGTAGTGTTCATTCATTGTTCGTTTAGCAGCCTGATGGCCTGGGGATAGAAGCTACTTCTGAGTCTTTCTGTGCTCGCCTTGAGACTCCTGTATCGCTTGCCTGACCGCAGCAGTTCGAAGAGGCAGTTGTTCGGGTGACTGGAGTCTTTAATGATTCTCTTAGCCTTGCCCTTGCAACGCTTGTAGTAAATGTTCTGGAGGGTGGGGAGCCCCCCTCCAATTGTGCGTTCGGCTGAACGTGTCACTCTTTGTAGTCTGCTTTGGTCTTTTGCAGTGCTATTCCCAAACCAGGAGGTGATGTTGCCGGTCAAGATGCTCTCTATTGTACATGAGTAGAAGTTCTTAAGGATCTTCTGGCTGACTTGGAACTTCCTTAGGCGCCTGAGGAAGTAGAGGCATTGTCGTGCCTTCTTCACCACACTGTTAATGTGTGTGGTCCATGTCAAGTCCTCGGATATGTAGGCTCCGAGGTACTTGAAGCTGTTGACTCTCTCAACCGGTGCCCCGTCGATGCTGAGGGGGCTGTAGTCCTTGACCCCCGACCTCCTGAAGTCCACAATCATCTCCTTTGTTTTGCTGACGTTCAGGGAGAGGCTGTTTTCCTGGCACCATCCCGCCAGGACCTTGACCTCTTCCAGGTAGGCCCTCTCGTCGTTGGCAGAGATCAGGCCCACCACCACTGTGTCGTCAGCAAATTTGACGATTGTATTGCTACTCCGCTGAGCCACACAGTCGTGTGTGTACAGGGAGTAGAGGAGGGGACTCAGAACACAGCCCTGGGGGGCCCCTATGTTGAGGGTGATGGATGAGGAGGTGCAGTTGCCTGCTCTCACCACCTGGGGTCTGCCAGTCAGGAAGTCCAAGACCCACTGGCAGAGGTCATAGCCCAAGCCCAGGTCCCTGAGCTTGGCTATGAGTATGGAGGGGACTATGGTATTGAATGCCGAGCTGTAGTCGATGAATAGCATTCTCACATAGTTCCCCTGCCTCTTGTCCAGGTGTGATGCTGCTGTGTGCAGCACATGGGATATGGCGTCCTCCGTGGACCTGTTGGGGCGGTATGCAAATTGCAGGGGGTCCATGTTGATGGGGAGGGAGGAGCAGATGTAGCCCTTTACTAGCTTCTCAAAGCACTTCATGGCTATGGAGGTGAGAGCTACAGGGCGGTAGTCGTTGAGGCAAGCAGGCTTGGATTTTTTGGGTACAGGGATAATAGTGGACTTCTTCAGGCAGGTGGGGATGACAGCCTGTTCTAAGGACAGGTTAAATATGTCAGTGAATACAGAACAGTTTGTATGGATAATAATAATCAAAAACGCTATAACTCACGGCAGCTTCCTCGTAGCGATGGGGGATGATACTGGAGCAAAAAGATCGCTATTATGGGATGTTGATCTATGCAATCCATTTCCAGGTTGCATAATACTATATACGTCCAAATAATGTTGTTTATTGAGTTATGGCAACGGATCGATATCCAGTGTGTCAAGATGGAGTCCCGCGAGCGATAGCGAGTGGCTGGACGGAATAGCGTGCGGACCAAGCATTTCCGGTCACTTCCGGTTTTGGCAACTCGCCGATCGGCCACCAGGTGGCGGTATTGAAGCGTTGGAGAGTTGAGCGGAGATCTACAGCACCAGTCAAGTCTCCGTGGGTGAAATGTGAATACCATGACGAAAATTTTAAATATTGATCTCAATGACATGGTAATCAGTCATTGGCAGACAACACATGGCGGAGAATGACGTGTTAATCAGTCATTGGCTTAATCGTGAGTTAAAAAAAAATAGTGGCGTTAATAGAATCAGGCGATAACGCGTTAATACCGCGTTAACTTTGACAGCCTTATTAGTGTACGGTAAAATAAAGTGTGACCACGCTGTCCTTGCGCTCATGGGGAGCATGGTGGCAGTGATGGAGGCTCAACCCCACCAATGAACAATCACAACTACACTAAAGATTGAACGTTTACTGAAAAGTGTATTCAGATTGTACACATGTTTAATACACTGCACTCTACACTTAAACATACATTTGTTGTGATCTTTTATTTTTCTTTTACTTGAACATATGAACATATTCAGATTGCACACAGCAGATTTTCCTTTTTGTGGGTGTGATATTTTTAGTATTTTACTGCATTTAATGTCTTGTTTAAAAATAAATCTAAACCAACATGTCTGCTTCAGTATGTAAAGAGCCAACCGGTACAATCATGTTAATTGACTCAGAAAAAAAGTTTATTGTAGAATGTTAATGTTAGGAGTGTCATTTCTTCAGCTTCAGATGAATCATTAACGAAGGGTTATGTATATAACCCAGTTCTATGAGTTATGGTGCGCTCAGCACCTGTCTGCATATATCTCGCTTCAGCGTATATACACTGAATAAAAAATTCCACCATGTACCTTTACATGCCAGCATTCATCTGGCCACACCCCCATCTGCTTACCTACATAAGCAGGGGTGGGGCCACACACTCATCTCCTTCCCAACAAATTTCACCACAATGAAAAATCAAGGGCCGCAGCGGCGTCCAGGTGCTGAGCGCACCATAACTCATAGAACTGGGTTATATACATAACCCTTCGTTCTATGTCGTTATGGCTTTGCTCAGCACCTGTCTGCATAACAGGGGCTGAGCGGAGCCATAGCCCGACGAATGTACCCCGCTGAGGCCCCCCACAACCATCAGACCGGGGAGGACCGAGCCCCCCCGACCCTCCCTAATGGAGGATACCCCCCCTATTGGAGGTTCACGAGAGGGTGACGGATCCGACCGTGCGAAGAGGCACTCAAGCAACTCAATGCACAGGGTGAGCAGACCGTGGCTTGACCCCACGACTACACACACACACAACCCGCATGCCACCCGGGAACGAACGGAAGGAACAACCTCGTTACTGCCCCCAGAAATCACGGGGTCAAGAGCAAACCCAACCCTGTGGCAAGGCCATAGCAGCGGAGCGCGAAGGAAGACCCAGACCCACTGAAGGGACTGGATCCCCTGGAAAACGGGGGCCCGGAGAGGTCAATGACGCCAGGCATCAAGACCCCACCAGGTGGTTACTTAGTGACACCGCCCCCCACATCGCCAGCGTATTCGGATAAGGCCCCTCCAAGAGCGGGCCCTTTCCCCCCAATAGCACACCGCCTGGCACACTGACCCTGCAGAACAGGCAGTCAGCATGGCCGTAAGCACACAAAAAAGGTTAACCAACGGAAGCAGGCAGCGCACAGGGGAAACCAGGCAACAGGCTGTAACCTGAGCCTGGAGCACTGCGGTCTCCCAACCAGGTACTAACCAGGACCGAGCCTGCGTAGCGTCCGAGATCGAACGAGATCGGGCGTGTACAGGTTGGTATGGCCGTAAGCCATTACGATAGTGCAGAGTACAATATGTACCCAACAAAGGGTCTCCATAGCGCCTAACCCTGTGACACCCGGACCGACCCGGCATTTTTCCCCCCGAAAAAAGCACAAGTCCCTCAAGGTACCAGAACAGCAGATCTGCATCCCCGGCGGACGGGTTAACTGACCTGGACCAGCGCGACCAGACCAGTCCCGTGTCCTAACCACGCCGACATGCCCACTCCAGAAGAGGGGGTAGGTATGCGTGTCGATCTAAAACATGAAAAGAGGGCGCCACCCAGACGGTCCCATTTGGACCGTGCTCAGTGGCCCACCCCAAGGGCGTGAGACCCCTCTACCTATGTTTAGATCTATTCCGTTAACATCCCCCAGATATGAACGAGAATTCATCGAGACAACCTAGTAAACTGGCGCTCGGAAGAGACAAAACTCCATCCCAGTTGCCCTATAAAAACGCTGTTTTAACAAGCAACCAAGGCGCACTTAGCCCCTGTGTGATTCTTTAACAGAAACACACCGAGCCAGCACTATGTATGCGTCGAGACCCAAACACATC
The DNA here is from genome assembly GCF_963971535.1 of Notolepis coatsorum. NCBI lineage: Eukaryota > Metazoa > Chordata > Actinopteri > Aulopiformes > Paralepididae > Notolepis > Notolepis coatsorum. The sequence continues at coordinate 56,013,953 of NC_140183.1, read as the reverse complement.
AATGGATAGTCTAGCAAGACACCAAACATTGTTCCTCCAAGTCGCCTGGGAGAACGACACGGAGCCGTCGTGCTTCATGTACCTTCCTCTTTTTATTCAAAAAAGAAAGAAACACAGACTGACATGAATCCCATGTGACGCAGCTGAGGGTAAAAACTGTTTACATTTTTACATCCCACCATCCTCGCCATAGGGAGGAGACGGAAATCCCCAAAGAGACTTCCCACGCGAGCTGTATAGATTGAAAAGAATATATTGCAACATTGAACTATGTAAAATTTGGGTTAGGGCTCTCCGAGGAGGAGGCACTGAACCAATACACACTCAATAATCGAATTGAATCGAATACACACACAATAGAGCAGGACTCCTTTTTGAAGTTCTACTCACCTTGACAATCTGAGGAGGAGGCTCTGAACTCTGAGGAGGCTCCCTCACAGGGAAGGAGAGTCCTAACTCACAGAAGGCCCGAGGAGGAGCTTCGTGAGGAGGAGCTCTGACAACTCCCTGAAACAGATCCATCACATGGACCTGAACAACTCACGGAAGTCTTACCAACAGTGACGTACTCTATGGCGGGGGAATTTCTGCGGTGCACACGCCCAATCTTCCAGGGCGTGGGACCAGGAAACTCCCTCCCCCCCCCCCCCCCCTCTTATCCTGTAACGTGCCGAACAGCAACGTGACAGGAACCTTGAAGGACAGGAGGTTTTAACCCCTGACCAATCAAAAAGGGGAGGAAAGGATTACCAGTTCACCCCTTACGACCCCACACCCATGATACGATGTAATGACAAAAAAGAACATGACACAGTCATAGTCAGCTACATGAAGTGTCTAACAGCTTCACACAGCTCATGTGCTAACCTGCTATCTGATTTTTACTAAGGAAAAAACACAGAATAGAGAGGGCCCCTTTAAGAGCCCCGGTACCAGACTTATACATGTGCTTCTGTGGCCAACCTAACCCAGTTGTAGATTACAAGCACACAACCCTTCATCACAACAAAAAATGGCAAGTACACTCTTGCTACAGAGGAACGCCGTTTTTCATAACGAGAGAATACAGAATCCTCTATTAGTATTGGCCACAGGCCTTGCTAAGCACACACGAAAAGCGACCAAACAATCTTTTCTTTAGGAAAATATAGTTTCTCAAGCGGTTAGCACAACCCCAGCAACTAAGCTAAGGGTTACATCGTATCCCCACAAACACAGTGACACAATATATTGTAAACAACATGTCTGAGAGGGGTGGGGAAGCCCCAGGGAAACCGGGGGGATCACCACTCCTACCTTACCCTTGATACGGCCCAGTTGAACAGGTAACCCTGTTAATATGTGAACACACTGTTCATTGTCATTACAGGCTGAGAAAAGAATTCATTCTTCACTCATATGTCACTAAGCATAGCTTTATAGGTTAATTAACCCCCTTAGTTGTGAGTTCACGGTACCTGAACACACATGATGTTCTCAACACAACTAACCAGATAATTTTTACACATGTAAAACAACAACCCGGTTTGTATGGAGAGAGAAGCTATACCAGTGACAAGACAATTCACACACAACACGCGTCGTATCCTAAATGTATTGCAGCAACACCCGTTTTGGAAAACATCGTTATTACAAAACATTTAGAAGGGAAGGAAGAAGAAGTATTTAAGGTCCGGTCGGGACCTACCTACCGTGAGCGCAGGCCAAGTGAACTGCAATCTAGCTAACGGGGCACCGACGTTAAACACAGCATTCCTGTGTTGACGACGAGGGCAGCGTCGCTGCGCCACCCAGCCGCTACGGTTCTCCATGTTGACGCAGTCCTCGCCGGCCGGGCTCCCGGTAGGTTCGACTAACATCCTCTGTCAAAGATGACGTCGTAGTCAGAGTGTTTAAGGCATGTTATAGTCACAGAAAACGTTCAACAGTGTAGCATTAAGCTAACAGCCGTTCGGCTGATAGCAACAAGCTAACGTATACCAGCCTGGTAAACACAGCGAGCTAACGCCGCAGCTAACAGCTGCGCAGCTAACAGCTGACTGGTTAACACAGTAGTCCACAACTAGCACGCAAGCTAAGCAGCTATCACCTGAACTGCATACAATGACATAACAAGCCACACTTCAGACAGGCCGCTGTCCCAATCCCTCCCCTAACAGGGAAAAGAAAAAGAAATGTCAGAACACAGTTGTCAACGGTGATCCAGACATACACGGGGCCCTTTGAGCATGGAACTTCCGATAAAGAAGATCCTATGCCCACATTTCCTCGTTAGGGTATACTTCCATTTGTATATGAAAGATGGGGCCTGCACGGGACAGAGAAGCATCCGCTCTAGAATCCCGGGATCACCAGGACCTAACGCGGCCCACTAGATTAGCCATCATGGGCGTCAGACCAAGATCCCCCGACCGTCGTTTAAGCCAAGCAGAGGACCCTAGCCTGGAGTCGGCGTTTCGTAAATTGTTAGCTAACCCCCACAGCATCAACAACAACCAGAGCTCGCAAGCAAAACAGTACGTACCCAACCTGGGCCCCGTTCCCCGTACCTGGCTAACTGAGTTAGCCGGATCATTTTCAGCATAGCTTGACTTAAGCCAGACCTTTCCATTCCCCGACGCTCGATTGTCTAAATCACTATGACAACAGATCAAAAAGTTTGAACCTGGTCGAGGGCAGGGTTAAGTTCAGTTAGCTGGATGAACCATGGCCACGCCCCCGCAAAGAAATCCCAGCTCCCTTCCTGAAATATTTCTCACAGTCTAGATCCCATTATGCCATTCTGAATTATGTTTTTGTGCTTCGTTTGAAATGTAAAATAATAGGTCTGCAGACTGCAGTAACGCTGATAATAAATCATATTCAGCCTATGAATTTACTTTGTCCTATATAATGCACGTCATATTTATACGGATATGGCGCTCGCGAGTCGCGACACACACAGTTATTTTAATAACGGACTAAACGGAAAATTGCAAATGTGAATCCCGCTGGGATATTTTTAATGAATGAAACCTATCGGGTGTTTGGCTCTGATTAGTTTAATATTCTTCGCTGTGTATTTGCTTAACGGAGCACCCGGATGCGTTTCATTCAAGCTGAAGCGTCTATGCGCGGATTGTGGATATGAATTATGAGGAATCTGAATCTGTGGAGTATTTAATTGTATCACTGTGACAGTGTCACACGTTATTGTGATATTGTAACTGGGATTAAAATATATGAGGAGATGCGCTGTTTGATGGATTTGATGATGTGACGTGACTTGATAAATTGAATGAGCCTTTGACGTTTTTGATGAATGAATTTGAGAAAATGCATTTATCTTTTCAAGCACTGTTATCTGATGATGAACATGAGGTGTCACTGGTATAAACCAAATGGTAATCAATTCAATGCATGTATGGATTAGGTCCGAAACAGATTAAAACCTGATTAATAGTGTAACTGCAAGCCTCCCTCCAAGCCTCTCTTTGGAAACCATGTATTTATATAGTACATAATACCTAAGCACATACAGATATCCTCATGATATAATTCGTATCAATTAGATATACTATTTGGGCTTGTTTTTATCGTTATTCTGAAAGAGCTGAACTAATTATTTTCGCTAGCAAGATCTCATTTGATTATTCATTCCATAAGCCTATACTGCCAGCAGGTACGTTTAAAGAAATATAATCTGATTGATTGGGGTAATGAGGGATTTAAAATTAGCCTATAGATTATGCATTTAACTTGTCGGCGAGGCTATATTGAGCCGTACTGCATTGTACCCATTCTGCAATCTGTTAATAAAGTTTTAAATCAATCAATCAATGTCGTTAGAAAATCAGGATTTCTGCTATCGACACTTGCTGTCTTTTCAGCTGAGGCGCGCGCGCGCAATTATCCTGGGTCTCAAGTCTGGTTCAAATGAACGAGACTGAATCCACCTTCGAGGAACAGGAAAATCCCGGATTCAAACATGGGGTTAATTGAATCTGGATAATGGGACTATTGATCGACTTAGTTGAACCAGGTACGGGGAATAGGGCCCTGGAAACCACCGCTTCTCACAACAGTCGGTGCGTCCTACAGTCCAGCTGTGTTGCTGGAGGGTAACCCCATCCAGCCGCAGCAAGGAGGATTGTAGTTGGGAGGCATGTCAGCGGCGTGAGCTCCTAATACGAAAAAGCCGTTGAAGGTCGGAATGAACCAGACACTCCAGTAACGAAGACAATATCGCCGTATTTTCTCGAAAATAGTGAGAGAGAAAATAAAGATATGATGTCAACGTATCTCCTTGTTCTTCCTTTCCTCAGACTAAATATTTTTCTCCACGTCAAGTGGGCATGTGAGCAGCACTTAGCTTGTGATGAAATTTGAGAAGGAGATGAGTGTGTGGCCCCACCCCTGCTTATGTAGGTAAGCGGATGGGGGTGTGGCCAGATGAATGCTGGCATGTAAAGGTACATGGTGGAATTTTTTATTCAGTGTATATACGCTGAAGCGAGATATATGCAGACAGGTGCTGAGCAAAGCCATAACGACATAGAACAGGTTGCTAATGTTACAGCAACATACATTCTGTAAAAACATTTATGAGATTGAAGATTTTGATGTCTTTGAACACAAAAACAAAACAGGTAGGGTTACAAGACTGTTGCAGTGGTGCTGTAAAATAATGAAATAAAAGACCACTCAACCCCTCTGTTAAAGTACTCCATTAATGCAGCTCTAATGCCAGCCCCCTCTGGATTATCATTTACATTTACATTTACATTTAGTCATTTAGCTGACGCTTTTATCCAAAGCGACTTACAAGTTCTGTACGACAAGCCATTATCATGCTCTGGTAACGGCTGAGCAGGAGGCTGAATGTTTACATGCCTGTCTGGATCACCAATCAGGTAATGTCCAACATCACGGTCAGAGATGGTGGCCACTTTGTTTTGGCTTAGTAATTCCCTGTCACTTATGACTTCACACAAATGTATCTGTTGTAGTACTCTTGTGTCATGTCATGCACAGTCCCTGGATACAGGGGCGTAGCTGGTGGGGGGGAGGTTAGGATGATTCCAAGGGCCCAGAACTGCGGGGGGGGGGGGGGGGGGTGCGGCAGAGAACACTATTATTATCTTTTTATTAATATGGTTTCATTATTATCCTAAAGTAACGTCACAAAAGAAACAAACAGGTGCTTGTTACTCTGTTTGACAGAATGAGCACCCCTCCCTTCATTCATTGCATGATGGTTCAGTCCATGCACAACAGTGTGCCAGCAGCTTGCAGCTTGCAGCTTGAACAGTCAGACTGACAGGAAAATGTCCTCTCTACAGCTCATGAATCAGGAGCTCAGAAACGAATGAAAAAACGTCAGCATTGCAAGAGGAAAATAATAAAAGAGGTCGACAGCTAGTCACCAAGTATTTTCACAAGAAAGGTATTTATTCACAGAACCTGTTTTGAAGCCCATAACAGCTTGGCCAACATTTTGTGGCTGACGTTAGCTACCTGTTGCTATCAAAAATTAGATGAGTGTAGATGAGCCCAGTGAATTTGTATCCAGCAGCTATGTCCTTTTGCTATGGCTAGCTAACCTGAATGAGAGGGAGGTAAGCAGCAGGGCTTGGGGTTAACACACAGATTTTAAATATGCTTACCATGGATTGAATACAATTTTAGGTAATATTCACATTTAGTTACTCTAGTTCTTCCTAGGGCTGTCAGTTTATCGCGTTAATTAGATAAATTAATTACACAGCAAATTATCGCGTTATGAAAATTAACTCAATTAATTACACATTTTTATTTATTTTTTTAATTATATATATTTTTTTTATCTCATTCATTCCATAGGAACGTAGAATACACATTTACAGACTTTTTTTTATATGGTTGTTACGTTCCAGCATGTGGCTGTTGTATGTTGTTTGTCCTGTTGTAACAATGACCATTTGCATGTTCTTGGTATCTGATTCTAGGGACATCTATGGATCTCAGGGAATGTATTCCCAGTGTCAGAAATACTGTGTCTGTTACTAGGCTTGAGTAAATTGTAATGAACCAAATGAGAATATCAATGCATTTTTATCTTTGACTGTGAATAACACTATGCTCAAATTGACCAGACCTGAAAAATCTAAGCAAATTAATAGATGGAAGTTGATTAAACACGATGAATTGAAAATGGGGGACCCTGATGTAAACAAGACGAAAGTCTTTCTCTGGTCTGCATCCCTTTAACAATTGTATGTATTGAGCTGTACTGTACTGTACCCATTCTGCAATCTGTTAATAAAGTTTTCAATCAATCAATCAATCAAACAGAAGGTTTTGTAGATACAGTACTGAATTCTGCCATCCGGACACAGGCAATTTGAAATATGATTATAGAATATAGAATATAGACTATCAGCCATAAAATGGTTATGGAATTAAAATGCGATTAATTAGATTAATTAATTACAAATCCTGTAATTAATTAGATACATTTTTTTAATCACCTGACAGCACTAGTTCTTCCAGTAATTGCAATACCATTGACCACTGGCACATTACATTGAGGTTGTTACAGTAGCTATAGCTAGATTTGAGCAATTGGAAAATATCTATACAAATTATTATTATTATTATTATTATTATTATTATTATTATTATTATTATTATTATTATTATTATTATTATTATTATTATTATTATTATTATTATTATTATTATTATTATTATTATTATTATTATTATTATTATAACAATTAAGAGATAGCTCGAGCTGTACTGTGTTATTACTATTATAGGGCATTTTATGAATTATGTACACTATGGATACTCTAGAGCAGGGGTCAGCAACCTTTTTGACATGGAGTGCCTGTTTGAAATATAGTTGTAACTAGTGTGCCTCAACAATATTCCATGCATCGTAAATATTTTTTCTCATAATCAGGTATTTTTAATGATAATTTTTACATTATTACATCATTATCGTTATTGTTATTATTAACAATATTATTATGATGGTTCTCATAATCAGGTATTTTTAATGATAATTTTTACATTATTACATCATTATCGTTATTGTTATTATTAACAATATTATTATGATGGTTGTATCAACCCTAAATCTGAGTTGGGGGGGGGGGGGGGATGCAATGCAGACAAACAGCTGCATACAGTGCGACCATTTCACTCACATTTGCCCATTCATTTTTGGACACATCACACACCATCGGTGTGTGTACTGTACGTGGGCTGTCATAGCTCCACCTACAGGCCTAATGGAGAACACCAGGAGAACACCAGGATGTGAATGGAGGGTGAATGTGAGGTATATCGTGTAAATAAGTTTTGATTGATCGCAAGACTACACTGTAAAAAATATATAATAATAAGTTACCAGAACTTAAAAATATTGAGTTCAGTTACTGTGCATTACGGTTTTCAGTTTTCAATCCATAATAATCCAGAAAAATAAGTACACAACCACATTATTTCAACCTAATAAAACTATGTTTATTGTTATTGTTTTAAGAACACAAGTTGACTTGGTAATACTCACATTTTGAGTAAAAAATATGGCTTTTAACATGTGCAATGTTCAATGAAATAGAAAAATAAATAATAAAATGTGTTGATTAATCCCACTGGTCACAATGGTGACCGTAATAATGTTTTTGTTATAAGGCTCTGCAAATGTTACTGAATGATGTAGCAATGTATTTCCAGCTAAATTGAAATAATAAACAAATAAAGGGTCTCAATTAAATATGTGGTAGTAAAAAGAACCTGTTGGAGGATTTCAACAAGATAAATGCGACAACAGTGCAAAATATTTCACTATAATATTTCATAGCAAAAAACAAAACAAAAAAAAGTTTTAGTATATATATTTTTTTTTTTTTTTACTGCTGCCCCTGTGCCTATGCAAATGCCCCCGCGTGCCTATGCAGGCACGCATGCCTAAGGTTGCCTACCCCTGCTCTAGAGCCAGGACCCTCGAGCAAGGCAGCCAACGAGTAGAGCAGAGGTGAAGAGGCAGAAGTACCAGTACAAGAGGAAGTTGAGGACCATGAAAGCAGCACAGATGAGGAGGAGCAGCTATGGACAGTCAATGTCAGGGACAACGTGAGGCTCCGACACAGGATTCCACAGATACTGAGCCACCTGTAGTGGTGTCTGAGGTAGAAGATCTGCTATTGAATTGAATTGGAAACCTTTATTTATCCCAGAGGGGAGATTCAGATGTCCATTACAGCATAACAGAAATTAAAAAACAGTTAGTGGAAACAGTTAATACATAACATACACTTATTAGTATGTGTTAAAAACAAGATGGACAAATACATAGGGATACAAATAGCTAAAATAGAGCTAAAATAGAGCTAAAAGTGGTGAAAAGAAAAAGAAACAAGTCCAATTATGATGTAAAATAATTAGATGAATTGGTTACAGTCCACAACCCAGCTCCTCCAGTCCACGGCAGTTGGCCCGTCCTGGCCCTGCCTGGTTGTGGAGCCTGATTGCCACCAGCACAAAGGAATGCCCGAAGCGCTTTGTGGTATGTCGGGGGGGGATAAGTCTGTGGCTAAACGTGGACCGCATTGCGGTCAGCTCATCATGGAGGGGGTGGCAGGGGTTCTCAAGGATAGCATACAGCTTCCTCCTCGTCCTCCCCCACCACCTCCAGACTGTCCAGGTCCGCTCCCACCACAGAGCTTGCTTTTTTGACCAGTTTGTTTATTTTGTCTGTGTTGGTGTTGCACCCCCAGCATACCACAGCGAAGAAGAGGGCACCAGCAACCACAGACTGGTAGAACATCTGCAGCAGTTTGCTGCAGACATTAAAAGACCTGAACCCTCTCAGGAAGAACAGTCTGCTCTGTCCCTTCCTGTAGAGGGCCTCGGTGTTGTCCGTCCAGTCCAGTTTCCTATCACTTGACCCAGGGTTGTTCCCAGCCTAGTGCGACTCAAGGTTCTTTGGTAGACTATTGCATTGGTCCATTCATTGAAGATGAACGCAATGCCACATCCTTTACTAGGCTTAACAGTTCAGGTGCTGTACTGCTGATCCGAATGGGTTGGGGGCCCACAAATACATTCTTTCATGGGGCCCAGAATCTACAGCTACGCCCCTGCCTGGATAGCCAACACATACATTCCAGAAAATACCTTTGCCACCCACAACTGCTGGCAGAACAACTGAATGCCATCCTTTCCGGTTTAATAATCTCGAGGACACTCCTTTGGTGTTAAAGTTGGAATGCAGCTTTCATCTTGGAATGAACTCCAACAGTCCTTTAAGCTTGAGATTCTCCCCTCTGTTGCAGAGTTTAAAACCGTTATCTCCAACCATTGTCAATCAAGTTGTTGTATTTATCCTTATTTTTGCCTCGCCTTCATGATGAGGGTTAATTTAGAAACTTCAGTTGCCTTTAAAGTTTAAATAAAGGTTTGAAAGTAAATTACATCTATTGCATCTGTAGCCGGTGTGATCTTACTGCGTTGTGTTTATTTCGATTCGACCCCTGTTAAGGGATCGCCCTGAGTGGGAGTTGAACCCCGGTCTCCCGCACCGCGGGCGACATCACAGACCACTGTACCAAGAGGTGAATTCACTTCTTGCTACTGGGTCTGGATGCCTCTGGGGAGTGAGTTTACTTGCAGTACCGCTTAACGTCCACAGCCACTTCACTTACTGTACCTCGTGACTGTGGATAGACTGCGGTACCTCCGTTACACATCTATCTATTGCGATTACTAGAAGTGGCCAGTTCCACCAACTTGTCAGCCTCAGGACATGTAAATGTGGCCAGGAAGCAGCACCGTGATGACTGTGTTGCAGAACTCCTGAACACAACACAGTGCTCAGGCCTGCTCCAAAAACATGGCTGATGGTCCTGTATTCACTGCCGGTGGCCAGCTTCCAGATGGTAATTGCCACCCGCTTTCGGATTGGGACGCACAAGCGGTAATTTGTGTTCCTTCTCCCCATGCCGTGCCTGACGACTCGGATGACTCCCAGGCCAGGACACACAGACATTCTGCATGAATTGTACAGCGCTTAAATTCAGAACATTTTGTTTCCCACCAGCGGTGAGATCGTGGATCTGCCCAGACGACAGGTGACCTCCGCCTGTCACAGTTCCTACCTGGCTACTCCCTCCCTCCCTCCCTCTCTCTCTCTCTCTCTCTCTCTCTCTCTCTCTCTCTCTCTCTCTCTCTCTCTCTCTCTCTCTCTCTCTCCCCCTCTCTCTCCCACTCTCTCGTTAAGTCAGGTGTAGAGTGCAGGTGTGCTGCTGTCAGGGGAGCAGCTGATTGACGTCTGTGGGCCAATTACGTCAGTAATATAACCCCACCGGAGAGACGTCGGAGAGATAAAACACAACGCAGATGGGGAGATGATTACACAAGCCAAACAGATGAAGACGTGATACTGGCCGATTGATCAGAATCTAACAATATGCAAGTAAAATTACACTGCACTGCACCGCTTCTTTTGCACTTCTGGTTCAATGCTAAACTGGATTAAATGTCTTTCGTTGTTTCATTACTGTTCAAATGACAATACAGTTAAATCTAATCTAATCTAAATATCAATCATGCCAGAGACTACTCAATTAAGCCAAGAAAGAAGTTTGGTCAACAGTAGAAAAAATACAAGGCAAGCAATTGCATTCCACACATTTTTTATTATTATAGGCCTATAATATGTCCAGGTAGAGGTCCAGTCTTCCACTCCTGTTGTTGGTAGTGCTAGATTCGGGCCTTGCTGTCACGACTGCTGCTCACAAACCTCAGACTGGACACACGCACGCACGTCATTATAGTGGTAATTTATCCTAGAAAACAAAACAGGGAGATAGAGAGTTATGGAGTTGCTCATGCACTCTACAACAACACACATCTTGTATCTCTTCTCATCTCTAACATTTCCATTCCACAGCATGCAAGCATCCTGCTTCAAGAGGTGTATGATTGTGTATGTGACAATAAAACTCGATTTGATTTCAATATTTTAGAGGGTTTAGAGTTCACCCAACAGTTTCTGCTGTGGGAAACTTGGTATTTTAGTATACATATTTTGCTTGCTTAATCATAACATCTAACTTTTATAGATCGACATCTTACCATGGTTGGCTGTGCAGCATTTGGATGCACCAATCGGTCCGAGAAAGGGATTCGGATGTATGGCTTATTGGCTTCCCAAAAGACACAGACCGGAGAAGAAAAAGGTTGACTAGTTCATATAGTTTAACTAGTATACAGCTCAGACAACAACTTAAATAAAGTTTTCATTCATTCCAGGAGCCATGCTGTTGTCTGGTAAGATGCCCACTTTGACAACCTACGATGGCTTAGAGTAGATGCCAGAGTACAGCAACTTGCAATGGGCCTGGTCTACAAGATACACTACACGACTAAAGTACCCATGTACATGTCAAAATACTTCCCAAAGGTCAGTGAATACCACGACCACAACACCAGAGGGAGCTCCACAAATCATGTTAAACCCAGATTTGGCTCAAACAAGGGAATAAACACGTTTTGCAATTATGCCACATCAATGTGCAACGCCCTACCCACAGCTGTAAAGGAATGTGAATCACTACCCACTCTCAAAGAGCACCTACGAGAGACTGCAATTCGAAACTGACCCCTGTAAATGTCCTAACGCAACCCCCTCCAATGTACAATAAATGTCCTATTAAACCCAATAATGCACGAGATACCAAAGTTCATTTGGGCACAATATGTGTGGTCATTGGCTACTGCATGAACATGTATTGGAGGTTTTGGGCTGGTTCTCACAGTGGGACCCTTTCTCCTCTTGGGTTTAGGGCGGTGCACAAATATGGTTGGAACAGCATCAGCCTTCAATTTTAGTTGGCCTTTTTGGTTTGCTGTGAATTGCTCTCCCTCAAAATGTGCCTGCAGAATCATTCCAGACTTTACCCCATAATTGTCAATCACAAATTCATTGTAGTCATGTACATATTACAGTAAAACACATGTTGTGAACCTGTTGTGGAATATTTTAAATGAGCCAAACAGTGAAACTGTAGAAATTCAGATGAGTCAAATTGTATCAAAAATAGAATATAGTTTATTATCTGTTTTCTATGGCCATAGAAAGATTATGCACAGTTTAAAATTTGACAAATTAAGATGACAAATTAATAACAGATAATGACAAGAAAGGTAAACAAAGATGAGATTATGGGTTGTGTCGTATCCGTCACAAGATTGATATGAAGACAACGAGAAAAAGAACAAGCTGTGATTTACTTGGACATGTCATATCTAAGTCAAGCTGGCCTGACCTTTAACAGATTGCAGAATGGGTACAATACAGTACAGCTCAATACACACAATTGTTAAGGGGATGCAGACCAGAAAAAAAGACGTTTGTCTTGTTTACATCAGGGTCCCCATTTTCAATTCATATTGACATTTATGACATACACAACATACATGACATTTATGGCATAGGGACATACAGGTATTTAGTACTGATACATTTGTGACAAACGGTATTCAAATATACAGTACTGTTACCCATAGTTCCTGACAGAGTATATACATATGATGGGGAGGGGACTGTACATTAGGAGGGGTGGGTGGGTGGGAGAGAAATATACATATGGTGGGGAGGAGACTGTACATTTCTACTAATAATATACAACCTACATATCTACTAATAATATACAACCTACATATCTACTAATAATATACAAACTACATTACTACTAATAATAATCAACCTCACAACTCCAAATGACTGGGACACGTCTCTCATTAGAGTCAAGACCACGAGAGGAGAGCCAGACAGGTCTGTATCCACTGTGTTATTGTCTATATATTATATAATATATTATATTATGTAACCTTACTGTACCTTATATGAAGACCAGTCTATCTACAGTAGTGTCATGTGTTATTGTCTATATATTATAACCTTACTGTACCTTATATGAAGACCAGTCTATCTAGTGTCATGTGTTATTGTCTATATATTATAACCTTACTGTAGCTTATATGAAGACCAGTCTATCTCGTGTTGGTCACTTTAACAATAAATCTAATAAGGCGGTCAGGTGGCGTAGCGGAGATTGTGCTCGTCACCAATGCAAGAGGCTGCGGTCTCGACTCCCGGAGAGTCAGCATTGCCTTGGCTCGGGCTGATCGCCAGTGGCGGACTGGGACACAAATTCAGCCCGGGACATTCAGACGCACCAGCCCACACACCGGCCCACGCACCGGCCCCGAAACCGGCCCACACAACGGCCGTTATGAAACACTTGTCCAGTATTAAACAACCCAAGGCTGTGGCTAAGGAGTCAACATCAGGGAGACCAAATCTACACACCGCCCCTAGATGTGCACTCATGCACAGTGCACACACACACACACACACACAGAGACACACACATACATATACCGTTACTTCCTGTCATTGGCATATGTTTTTTTTTTACTAACATCTTAGTGCCTCATTAGCCTAGGGATTAAGGATACATGAAGTATTAACTACACCATAATAATATTGAGGTTTTGATCCATAGAAAAGGTCTGTGCTACACAATTTCAGTTAGATTGGATTTATTGTCCTTTAATTTGGCACTCATGACATTAGTTGCTTGCCGTTTAATCAACATCGAAAGACCCCCACTTCCTCCCAGACACCCATTCCAAGAGCTCTCTCTCTCTCTCTCTCTCTCTCTCTCTCTCTCTCTCTCTCTCTCTCTCTCTCTCTCTCTCTCTCTCTCTCTCTCTCTCTCTCTCTCTCTCTCTCTCTCTCTCTCTCTCTCTCTCTCTCTCTCTCTCTCTCTCTCTCTCTCTCTCTCTGTGTCTCTCTCTCTCTCTTTCTCTCTCTGTGTGTCTGTCTGGACTGGGCTCTCTCTCTCCCCTCAGGGTCAGCTGTGCTGGACTGGGCACTCTCTCTCCCCTCAGGGTCAGCTGTGCTGGACTGGGCTCTCTCTCTCTTCCCTCAGGGTCAGCTGTGCTGGACTGGGCTCTCTCTCTCCCCTCAGGGTCAGCTGTGCTGGACTGGGCGCTCTCTCTCCCCTCAGGGTCAGCTGTGCTGGACTGGGCTCTCTCTCTCCCCTCAGGGTCAGCTGTGCTGGACTGGGCTCTCTCTCTCCCCTCAGGGTCAGCTGTGCTGGACTGGGCTCTCTCTCTCCCCTCAGGGTCAGCTGTGCTGGACTGGGCGCTCTCTCTCCCCTCAGGGTCAGCTGTGCTGGACTGGGCTCTCTCTCTCCCCTCAGGGTCAGCTGTGCTGGACTGGGCTCTCTCTCTCCCCTCAGGGTCAGCTGTGCTGGACTGGGCTCTCTCTCTCCCCTCAGGGTCAGCTGTGCTGGACTGGGCGCTCTCTCTCCCCTCAGGGTCAGCTGTGCTGGACTGGGCGCTCTCTCTTTCCTCAGAGTCAACTGCATAAGAAGAACATCAGCAATCAATAATAATGGCTTGAATTCATACAGCGTTTTTCAGCCTTTTGAAAACACCCAAAGTAGTAGTAGTAGTAGTAGTAGTAGTAGTAGTAGTAGTAGTAGTAGTAGTAGTAGTAGTAGTAGTAGTAGTAGTAGTAGTAGTAGTAGTTATTCAGTCATCATCTCACACAATACAATATACACCATCATTTAACAATATTTGATTTTACAGTGACTGAGAAGGTACAGACTGAAGCAATGCTTATATAGCCTATGCCTGTCCTATATTCTTAACAAAAATTAAAAAAAAATTAAGACTCCAAAACAGTATTATAAAAGAAAATAGCAAAAAAAAACAGTATTATTCACCCTTGTAGTTTTCAAAAATAGCTTTACAAACCATTTTCTTAAAAACCAAAAGCGAATTACTCATTCTTAACTGTATATCAGCATTGTTCCACAAAGCGCTTCACAGAAACCATCAAGCATTCACACTCACACAGTCATACGCTACTGGTGGTCGTGAGCAGCATCAGCAAACACAGCTTCCCTGTGGCAGACTGACGGAATCATGTCTGCTATTCAGCGCCAACCACCATCAACAACCTTCATAAATACATTCAACATTAATGGAATAGGCTAACTACCAACTTAGCTGTAGCAGTTAGCTGTTATATGCAATCACATTTGTTTAACTACGGGGTAGTAGTTGACCTAGTTGTTAGCTTAAGCTAGTTAGCTGTGGTTATCTACAAACATGTAGATGAGACTAATCGAGAACATGGCTAACTGTTGGGAATTCTAAGGTACATCTTATTTAAGCATGTAAAATGGCAACTAATCAATTCAATCAATTAGATTACCAATATTATATCAACATGAAAATTTGAAAGGGAACATAATAGTATTTTATTTGAGTATTTACTATTATAATATTAGTAGCCAATTAATTTGCAGCCCGTCCTAGGTTCTGATTGGCTCTCTAGGTTCGCACTTTAGCTTCTGATGCTGTGGTGGGCACTAGTCCTAACATTGCTAACTAAACTTTTAGTCAGAGAAAAAACTTCACGAGTCACGACTATTTACGTCCACGTGCTGTAAGGAATCAGGAATACGGAAAGCACATTGTCTTGTAATAGAATGACTGAAATCACTGCAAGAACTAGTATAGGCTAGCTAGCCCTCATGAACCGGCACACACCAACAGTAGAATATGCACTAGGCTACTGCACGCACCTGTCATGTTACTGTTGGTTCCTTCCACTTGAACTTCATCATCATTAGCAGCAGCAGCTACTCTAACGCCAGCCCTTCCTCTACTAAACATGTCTGTAATTTTAGAACATTGTTCTGCGTCTTTTACTAGCAATTCTAGCTTTTTCAGCTCCACCCTTTCTTTTTTTGCATTCTCCATTTCTGCGCTTCTAGGCCTACTCGCGGTTGGGAGGAAACGTGAATCTCATTCACTGATGTCTCATGTCTCATTCAAGACTGGCTAACAAAAGCATGTCTTTCACTTAACACCAATAAAACAGTGTGTATGATGTTCACAAAGTCACCAGTAGAGGTCACTCACTCTAATGTGTTTCTGGGAGAGGCGGAGCTGGACATTGTACATTAATTCAAGTATCTTGGGGTCACATTGGACTCTACATTGACCTTCAAAAAGTAATGTGAAGAAAGTGACAAACACAGTCAAGTTTAACATCGAAAACTTCAGGCAGATCAGGCCCTGCCTGCCAGTTAATGCTGCAAGGATGTTTCTGCATTCAATGATTTTATCACACATCGAGTACTGTTTTATCAACTGGTCTCTTTCATATGTCACTACTCTTACACCAATAGAATTACTCTACAAAAAAGCCATAAAAGTATTTGATAGGAAACCAATTTCATTTCATCACTGTAATGTTTTAGAAAAACATAACATGCTAAGTTTCGAGAATTTCCAAGTTTTCAAATATACTTGCTTCATGTACAAGGTTCTGCATGGACTTGCCCCTCCCCCATTGAATGAGTTCATCCAACAGAAAGGAGACACTGGCATTACCACCAGGGCCATCAGTAGAGGGGACTGTAAGGTGCCTTTTCGGTATACTACCATTGCAAAAACTGTGTTCTCTGTTAAAAGTGGTAACTACTGGAATAGCCTACCAGTTGTGATTAGAGAGTGCCCTACATACTCCATGTTCAAGACCCATCTTAAACTGCATCTTAAGGCAAACCAGAACTGTGATCATTTTTAATCTGATTTAGTTTATGCAACTTGTTTATTGTTTTATTGCCGGCCCACACACTGGCCCACACACCGGCCCACACACCGGCCCACACACTGGCCCACACACCGGCCCACACACTGGCCCACACACCGGCTCACACACCGGCCCACATACTGGCCCACACACTGGCCCACACACCGGCACACACACTGGCCCACATTAGTGGCCCACACACCGACTCACACACCGGCCCACACACTGGCCCACAGACTGGCCCATATACTGGCCCACACACCGGCCCACATACTGGCCCACACACCGGCCTACAGACTGGCCCACATACTGGCCCACACACCGGCCCACATACTGGCCCACACACCGGCCCACATACTGGCCCACACACCGGCACACACACTGGCCCACATTAGTGGCCCACACACCGGCCCACAGACTGGCCCACATACTGGCCCACACACCGGCCCACACACCGACTCACACACTGGCCCACACACCGGCACACACACTGGCCCACATACTGGCCCACACACCGGCCCACACACCGACTCACACACTGGCCCACATTAGTGGCCCACACACCGACTCACACACTGGCCCACACACTGGCCCACACACTGGCCCACACACCGGCCCACATTAGTGGCCCACACACTGGCCCACACACTGGCACAAAAAAAAAAGTAAAATAAAAAAAAAGTAAAAAAAAAATTTTTTTTTTTTTTTTTTTTTTTTTTGGACCAGCCCACTTTGGTTCCGGCCCATCGGGATTCGTCCCGAACGTCCCGATGGCCAGTCCGCCACTGCTGATCGCTATACTAACTCGTTTGGCTGAGTTAGGGGGAGGGGCGCCGTGGGGGTGGGTCCTGGGCGTTGTGGACAGCGACCCCTACAGTTCGGTCGGGGCGCCTGCTCAGCGAAGGTAGGATCTGGTGAGAGGTAGTGCGGCCTCCCACACGTTAAACGTTACACTCTCCCAGTGAGAATCTGCGCGGCCAGGCTGGCTGCCGGCTGGCTACACATGCGTCGGAGGAAAGCATGTGACAGTCTCCGGCCTCTCGGACCAACAGTAGGGGAAAATGCGCAACAACCAGGAAGGGGGTTGGGAATTGGCATAACGCCTAACAGTGGGATGGGAGAAAAATCGGAAAAAAAGAATAAAAAAAAAAAAAAAAATCTAATAAACAAAGATAAACTAACAACACCAATAACTGCAAATAATTTGGTAAATATAACGTTAGGCCAACGTCAGTCAGTATGGTAACGTTATCTAACTGCATTTAGAATCTAACAAGCTATTAACTTACGATAAACATTAACTAAAGCTTGCTACATAAAATACCAATATTGACTAAATCCATGAGTGGTCTGCTAATGCGTTAAAAT
Organism: Notolepis coatsorum; assembly: GCF_963971535.1. Taxonomy (NCBI): domain Eukaryota; kingdom Metazoa; phylum Chordata; class Actinopteri; order Aulopiformes; family Paralepididae; genus Notolepis; species Notolepis coatsorum. The sequence continues at coordinate 55,995,928 of NC_140183.1, read as the reverse complement.
GTACAAAGTAAGTAAAGTAAAGTAAACTTACCAGCAAGAGTGCCTCGTAAACAATGAAAAGTAATCGCGTTCAAAGCTGGAAACTTGTCCTGCTCGCAGAGCTTGGAACTACGACCGCCACATGAGGCGCTCCACTTCCGCATTCCACGATAACAATGAAACCCTATGGGAGTGTCCGAACTCTATCTTCAACGGCTCTGGTCTAACCTACCTGGCTCTTCACCCTGTTCTCTGGCTCTCGATAAGACGTGCTCTGACCCCTGCCTGCCTGACAACTCTCCTTGCCTTTTCCCAGAATGTATGAGGACCTGCACCCGTTTGATCCCAGCCTGGCTGACTATCCTGTACCCGTGTATCGACTCCTGCCTGTCTGACTCTCCTGTCCCGCGCACGCCCCTGGACTGTACGAGTGCTTCCCCCGTGTATCGACCTCTGCCTGAATACCTGACTACTCTTTTCTAATTAAATATACCCGTACTGGTTTTGAACAAGACCCATCTACCATTGCTCTTCATCTGCATATTCGGTTCAATACCTCTGGTCGTGACACCGCCTTGCCATCAGCCTCAAGACTACCTGTAAAGATAGGAATCGGTGTATCGGGGCTATTATAATACATCACAATAAATACCCTCCATGACATTACTGGGCCTCAATCACACTTGCATTTAATGAGTAAATGTATTTATTTTATGAGAGGGTTGGCTTGATGTTTTAATGCATTAAAATTGTATTTGTTCACAAAGCCACAGTGAAAATGTATGTTGTAACCAGCTCTACCAGGCATCGATATTTAACCCAGTTCACCTCAGTTCAGTTATTTCTCTCACCATACGGGTAGGCTACTACTGTTTTAATAGGCTTAACATTACTACCTACTGTTAGCAGGCCTCATTGTGAGCACCACAAAGACATGCTCGCAAGTTGGGTTAATAGGGCTAGCGTTAATTTGCTAGCTGACCTGAACTAACATTAATGTTGTTTCAAAATGTTTTAGGTAATTACCTTTTCTTCTCAAACGTAATCGATGCAAATGGAATCATGACGAGTAGCAGAAATGTGTTGGCCAATATGGACTTGCAAAGCCAAGAGCAACACTAGTGCTGCTGAGAACGTGGAGATGTATGGATCCTGCTGGATCTCCTCCCTGTAGGCCGTCTCATCATTGTTATTGATGAGGCCCACCACTATTGTGTTGTCTGCAAACTTGATAATGGTATTGGAACCATGTACAGGAGTGCAGTCGTGGGTGAAGAGGGAGTAGAGGAGAGGGCTCATCACACGGTCCTGTGGGACGCTGGTGTTCAGGGTGAGGGTTGAAGAGGTGAAGTTGTAACCTAACATGCTGGGGTCTGTTGGTTAGGAAATCCAATATCCAGGTGCAGAGGGAGGGGTTAATGCCGAGGTCACAGATTTTTGTGATCAATTTGGTGGAGATGATGGTGTTAAATGCTGAACTAAAGTCAATGAATACATAGGTGTTTCTGTCGTCCAGGTGGGAGAGGGCGGAGTGTAGCACTGAGGAGATGGCATCCTCCGTACTCCTGTTCTCACAGCAGGTGAATTGGTAGGGGGTCCAGTGAGGATGATAGGCAGGATGATGAGTCAGGACCAGCCTCTCACACGACCGGGGATGCCATCAGGGCCAGCAGCCTTACGCGCATTAGTTGTGCTCAGTGCAGCACACACGTCGGTGGGGAGAGAGTAATAAGGGGCTGGTGATCAGCAGGGAGTACAGCCTTAATGGCTGCCTCCTGGTTGGCCCTGTCAAAGCAGGTTTAACCCTTTCACTACCACACTACAGAAGGTTAACCCTTTCACTACCACACTACAGACGGTTAACCGTCTGTAGTGTGGTAGTGAAAGGGTTAACCTTCTGTAGTGGTTCTGAAAGGGTTAACCTGTTGTTATGTGGCAGTGAAAGGGTTAAACTTCTGTAGTGTCGCAGTGAAAGGGTTAACCATTTGGTAGTGTGGTAGTTATTGAGCTCCTCAGGGAGGGAGGTGTCGCTGGTTGGTGGGGAGTTGTTGGTGGACTTGTAGTCTGTAGTTGCCTGGATGCCCTGCCACATGCACTGGGGGTCGGAGTTGTTGAAGTTCTCCTCCATTCTTAGCTTGTGGCTGTGCTTGGCCCTCTTGATGCCCCTTTTCAGTTTTACCCCTGGCTGAACTGTAGGCCTGTGCGTCACCTGATTTAAGAGCAGTGTTACATGCCTTCAGCATAGACTCTGTTCATCCCATTAACCTGTTCATCATATTAACCACTTTGACTGGGGTCTTAAGTGACAGAGCAGGTCTTACTCCGGCACCTACAGTACTCTGGAGGATCTCTTCAGTGGGCAGAGGTTGTGACCTTAGAATTATAAGGTTCTATAACTTTACTATATAAACACTTAACATCGGTATTCATTATTATACATTTTTTATATAATTAATAATTTTTTGGTCTTAAATTAGCTGTTTCTCATTTACATGAGTTTCAATAAACATATACTGACTTTGTTCTATATGGTTCTATTTGCACAGTCTAATCAGTAACCCGAATAACGAACTTCTAGATAATATTAGTGTTGAGAAGCCACAGCCCAGATACAATCCAACTCTGATTAGAAACATCAAGTTTAAGGTTACCGATCAGGGACATTATTAATGACAATGATACTGGTGCCGGGTAAGTAAAACATTTAAGCGGATGCAAAAAAAGAACAGTAATCTCTAGAAAAGCTGGTATAGATAGGCAAACTCCCTTCCCTTCTGCTAGATGTGACCCTATGTTGTCAACGGCGAGATACTTTTTTTTATCCCATTTGAATTGTGCCATGAATTACACATTTGTCAAATTAAAATTATTATCAGCTATAACGTTATGTCAAAAGCTATTGATAATGTAACTTGCAAAAATGTTTTATCTTTTAATTTGACAAACGTCATATTCATGGCACAAATCAAACAGGATAAAAAAAATCTAACTATTACCGTACATATCTTTTTTACATGTACGTACATGTTTTCTCATTATTATAATTTTTTTTTTTATTGATCTTTTTCCCCCTCCTTTTCCTCCGATTTTCTCCCATCCCAATGTTAGTCGTTATGCCAATTCCCAATCCCCTTCCTGGTCGCTGCGCACTTACCCCACACAGTCGGTCTGGGAGAGTGGAGGCTATCACGTGCTTCCTCCGACACACGTCTAGCCAATCAACCGCTTTTTTTCACCTGGCAGCGTGGACTCTCACTGAGAGGGTGTAACGTGTGGAAGGATCACACTACCCCCCTTAGATCCTATCCGCGCTGAGCAGGCGCCCCGACCGAACTGTAGGAGTCGCTGTTTACAACGACCCGGACCCACCCCGCCAGCTTTCCCACCCTCTAATACTGCCAATTGTATTAGTGTGAACGGCCAGCCAAGCTGGTGACACGCCGGGAGCTGGATTCGAACAGGCGAATCCAGCGTCTCCGACGTTGGTGACGAACGCAATCTCTGCTACGCCACCTGACCGCATGTTTTCTCATTTCTAAGTTTTGAGCTCCCAAAAGCAACATAATATCTAGATCAGGAAATTACATATCAACCATCTTCCACCTACTTGTAATTTTAGCTACAGTAGCCAAAGTATGTCTAAAGCCAAGTCGGTTCACTCCTTGGCTCCTCATCCAACTTTATAATGGGGACTAAGACTACCTTAAAACTAACAATATCTGACCCCAATCTTCATCGGTATCTCAAGTTCAAGTTTACTTAAGTTGCCATGTTCAGTAGACTGAATTGGAATTATAATGTACAAAACTTAAAAACCGAGGAGGAACATAAACAAACCATACAGATGTATTACATGAATACATGTAAGCAGACATTATATACAGACGTTACTACTACTACATCGATTTTTAGATAGCAGAAACAGCCACAACAACAACAACATATCAGCAGAGCAACATATGCCTTTTGTGTGCAAAATAAAGCATAAAATAAAAAATATATAAATATTGTAAAAAGAGCGTGGGTAACGTGCATAAGGAACAGCCACACCGTTAGCATAGCTTAGCGTCATTCACTGGAAGTAGGTGTGCCAGTGTAGCCTAGTTCCCAACAGTCATGAAATACACTCCAAATACAACTCCAAAACGTTCCTGTAAACATGTTGTGACCTGTGTATTTACCATGTGGAAAAAGATTTAATAAAGAATTTGACATTTTCGTTTTCTAAGTGTAGACACCCGAAAATGTATGACTATAATTCAAGGTGTCTAACGCTAATCTTTTGCATTCCCTGTGTTCACGAGGACGTTGTGTAACCAGCTGACCGCTCTTGATCATCCCTACCCTGACACTGACACTTAACTCGCTGTGCTCTTTGATTCTCCCTATCCTAACATTGACGCTTCATAGTGGGACAGGATACAGGTGCCGCCAGGGGCGCTGGTGGTCACGCTGGGCAGGGAGGCACAGGTGAATAAGTACGGGCTCAGAGCGCGGTGTCGAGGGAGGGGCTTTCTCTTCAGTGTTTTCCACGAAGGGAGAAGGACACGGAACGGGAGTTCCGGAGATTCAGCAAGCGAGAGATAAACTCAGTTACAAAACGGGTTATCCTAGAAGTATGTGGTAGCTAGCGTTTGGTTAATGCGCCAGATAAACTCAGTTACACAACGGGTTATCCTAGAAGTATGCGGTAGCTTAGCGTTTGGTTAATGTGCCAGAGACACTGTGAATGAACCAACAGGCGAGCATCGCCGAAGACCAGGTGGTAGATATTGTCCACCTTGCGTTAGCTGTGTATAGGCGTCATAGCAGGGGGGTTCACCACGACCCACAGTTTAGCTTTGTTTAGGCTAGCACCACAGTTTAGCCCGCGTGTCGGCCCACCTCTTCAGCCCAGCAAAGGACGCCACTACACTGCATGCTCCTCCAGCCCCTCCAAGCAGTTGCCCCAGCGGCTCACGTGCCCCAGCGTCTACCCCGCCCCGCTGCCTGTTATCGCGGGATCTCCCGACGGCCATCTTAACACCCGGACGAGTGGTGGTGAGAGTAGGCCCGCCATCTTGGATAAGTACAGCGGCGCTCCGAGTGCTGAAACGTTATCGGTAGACAATTCACTGTGTGGCGCAGGCTCTCTAAGGGCGAAGATAAACGGTGCTTTGAACGAACGCTGGCAGCAGTGTCTAGGGGCGCCCCAACCATTTATTGTTTTGGGGGAAAAGCCGGCTTTAGCTAGGACTTTTATTTGCTAATGTGGGCCCACTGTTAATTTCTTTTGAGTGTAATAATAATGTGTGGTTCTTTATAAAAATCCCATTGAACTCCTTTACTCTTTACCTTGTGCTCACCTACCGCAAAGCGGAACAGTAGATAACCCTTAAAGGGAAGAGGTTCTTACTGTGTCTGTAATATAGAGTGAGAGCACTAGGTGCCCAGTGTGGGAATAGCTTCCCTCCATGTGTATTGTAGAGCGAGAGCACTAGGTGCCCAGTGTGGGAATAGCTTCCCTCCATGTGTATTGTAGAGCGAGAGCACTAGGTGCCCAATGTGGGAATAGCTTCCCTCCATGTGTATTGTAGAGCGAGAGCACTAGGTGCCCAGTGTGGGAATAACTTCCCTATTTGAGTAAATCATTTGTATATTGAACTAGACTTCCAGTAAAGGAGACGTAAATGATCAGATCACTGTGTGCGTGTCTTTAATGTGCATTTTGTCTAACCCTTTTCTCTCCGGGTAATGCTCATTATTGTTTAACCCTTTCCCCACCCCCTGCCTATAGTTTATTGTGAAAGGTCTCCACTCATCATTAACACTTTGAGCGCCACTCACGGCTAATCGCGGGTTTACGATTGTGACGTTGAAAGCCACGTCACAGCTTTTTTTTTTTTTAGCTATCTGAAATCATATTGCAGCACGCAAGCCTACCGTTGGAGATCCAGGGGCCGCCGGCGATCAGATGTGAAAAAAGCGCCCCCTATCGTCTCCCAGATGGTAAATCACCCTTTTGGAATGGACTCAATGAAAATGGATGGGGGAAAAAAATGTTCCAGTCCACATTTTATAGGCCACTGATGCAGCCGGAGTTACCAGAGTTCATTCTGGAGCATCTGAGCAGCGGCGATCATGGGTTATACTGTACACACGTTGGATCAATATACTTATCGATTTTTTCGAATGGTGATCAGGAATTGGAATATACCATTTGGATACATTCTGATGTCAGGTAAGGAATCTATGTTATCAGTGTTAGGGTCATCAGACTCGTTTTCATGGAGATATAAGCGTTTCCACTATATGTGATATGGCTGTTTCACTGTAAAAGCCATGAGGAAATAATAGCAGCGATTATCAGCGCACGGCACGAGCGTGCGTGCGCACACATATACTATCGACCATCTAGCGTTTATTTGAAAACGATTCATAAATAGACCGACAAATGATAACGTTCTGGAATATTCCAGTAAAAGGCGATTATCATGGGATGTGTTGTTTTTTCTTCGAAACCGAGTGGTTTTCAAAATGCTATAAAAAGGAAATGAAGCGATAAAAACACAATCTGCTTTGCCAATGTTGACTGGAAAATGATTCTTTGATAAGCAATGGGCAGATTAGACAAATTTAAAACATAGATTAGGCGATATTAACGTTACATGGGCCGTGGACCGTGGCATCAACGGGGTAAAAAGGAAAACACGGCCTGGCACTGAAAGTGTTAAGGAAGAGTACTGCTTTGGGGAGCGAATATATCATCCATCTTACTGCCATCAGGTGTGGGAGGGCTCAGGAAGTATTGGGGGAAGTGTGGGTGTGTGGGGAGCTACTGCTGATCGCCCTGGAAGCAAGAAGGACCAGAGTACCATCCCTAGGTCAGTGAATCCTAGGCCCCATCCACTCCTGCTGCTCGACCTCCACTTCAACATTCCTGGCCTACAGTCGGGGATCCAGCTGGACTCAGCTCTGCTGCATTCTCGCTACCAGGTGGCCATGTACAACCACTCCCATAAAGCAGGGATAATCCACCCTGCTACATAAACAGATATACTCAGATTTTCTTTTGCCAAACCACTGCTGCCTGGGCGCAGTGATTTCATCACCTCAAAAGCCCTGTTGTTTTTTGATTGGAGTTGTATTTTGAGTGTATTTCGTGACTGTTGGGAACTAAGCTACACTGGCACACCTACTTCCAGTGAATGCCGCTAAGCTAGGCTAACGGTGTGGCTGTTCCCTAAGCCTAATGCATGCACAGAGAAGAAAAGGGTATCTGCAGGGTAGAAGGCAAATAAGCAAATTTCCCCAAAAGGTGTGCGTGTTCCTCTAAGACAGACCTGGGCATTGTACGGCCCGTGGGCCGTATCCGGCCTGCGGGATGATTCTGACCGGTCCGCAAAGATTACATGATAATACATTTTATTTATTTATTTATTTTTAATTTATTTTTTTATATCTTTTTTTTATTTTTTAACTTTTTTCTTTTCATGTCAACGTTCACATGCACAATATACGCTTACCTAGGATTTGACTTGATTCAACAACAAAGCAGTCGGGGCAAGCCGAAAACGGTCGAAAGTGTGGTTATTTGAAGTTTGGATTTTTTTTTCACAATTGAGGTAGGTAGATTACATTTTTAGAGACTAAAGTACAGAAAAAGGTACCGTTGGGTACCGGTATCGATTCACAGGTACCGGTACCATATTGGTTCAAATGTGAACGGTACCCATCCCTACTGAACACACAACTGCAGGGCAAGGGCATTTTTGCTCATGAAATGCATAGCCATGTGAAAGCCTTCATGACAAAGTTGCAATTAATTTCAAGGCAACTAGGCAGCAACAATCTCAAACACATGAAAACCCTGAAAGAAGTAAAACCATCAGCTGATCACCGGCACAGGTACTCATCCATGTTGGGAGCACTGCATGATGAATTTTCAAAGCGTTTTCAAGATTTAAAAAATGTTGAGGATGAAATGCAGCTGGTTTCCTCTCCCTTTACCTGCAGTGTTGATAGTTGTTCAGCTTGAACTCATTGACCTGCAGTCTGATTCACTACTGAAAGAGCACTTTAAGTCAGCATCACTGCTAGAGTTCTACTCTGCTCTCAAGAGACTTCACTGAAACGGGGAGGCATTTGTTCACAGGTGAGAACCAGCAAATTGCAGATTGATTCTGGCCATAATTGTTATGGTTTGTAAACAACCCCAACAGCACGACACAGACAGGTAGTTCAGAGTTAGCGAAAAACTAAGGCCGTATTTATTTTCAAACAGAAAGAGCGAAAAAAACAACATGAAGCATTCAGGGGGAATGTCCTGTAGCAGAGTAGGCTCTGCGGCTCTGCAGCTCGGCCCAGAGCAGAGTTGAAAAGAATATATTGCACCTTGAGCCATGTAAAAAATTGGTTTTAGGGCTCTCCGGGGAAGAGGCACTGAACCCATACACACTCAATAATCGAATTGAATCGAATACATATACAATAGAATAGGACACCTTCTAGAGGGTCCACTCACTTTGACAATCTGAGGAGGAAGGCTCTGTACTCTGATGGAGGCTCCCTCACATGGAAGAAGGAGTCCGAACTCACAGAAGGCCCGAAATAGGCGCTTGGTGAGGAGGAGCCCTGACCACCCCCCTGAAACAGATCCATCACATGGACCTGAACAGCACACGGAAGTCCTACCAACAGAGACGCGCACGGTGACGTACTCTATGGCGGGGGAATTCCTGCGGTGCACACGCCCAATATACCAGGCCGTGGGACCAGGAAACTCCCTCCCCCCCCCCCCCCCCCCCCCCGTAACGTGCCGAACCGCCACGTGACGGGAACCTTGAAGGACAGGGGGTGTACCCCTGACCGACAGAAACAAGGAGGAGAGGAAAGGTTACCAGTTCACCCCTTTACAACCCCACACCCATGATACGATGTAATGACAAAAAGAAAATATGACACAGTCATAGTCAGCTCTATGAAGCGTTTGACAGATCCACACAGCGCATGAGCTAACCTGCTATCTGATTTTTACTAAGGAAAAAACACAGAATAGAGAGGGCTCTAAGAGCCCCGGTCCAACATACACATGTGCTTCTGTGGCCAGTCCAACCCAGTTGTAGGTCACATGACACACACAACCCATCATCACCTACAAAAAATGGCAAAAACACTCTACAGAGGAACGCCGTTTTTCATAATGAGAGAATACATAATTCTCTATTAGTATCGGCCACAGGCCTTGCTAAGCACACACGACAGCGACCAAACAATCTTTTCTTTTAGGAAAATAAAGTTTCTCCAGCAGTTTTAGCACAACCTCAGCAATCAAGCTAAGGGTTACATCGCATCCCTACCACACAAAAGACACAATGTAGTGCAACATGTCTGATAGGAGGATGAAAAAGTCCCCAGGGAACCGGGGGGAAACACAATCCTCTTATTTTACCCTTAATACGGCCAGTTAAAACAGGAAAACCTGTTAATATGTGAACACTGTTCATTGTCATCACAGGCTGAGAAAAGAACATTTTTTTACTCACTTGTCACTAAGCATATCTTCATAGGTTAGTTACCTTAGTTGTGAGTACACGGTACATATAAACACACATGATGTTTCTCAGACAACAACCAGATCATTTTCTGTAACAACCCGATTTGCACGGAGAAGCTAACTGCCAGTGACAAAGACAGTTCACACATAACTCGCGTCGTATCCTAAATGCATTGCAGCAACACACGTTTTGGGAAAACATCGTTATTCACAAATCATTCAGAAAGGTAAAACCAGAAGACGTGTTATAAGGTCTGGTCAAACCTTGTCCTACCCGGAACGTAGATCAGCGAAGTGCAGTCACAAGACACCGTAGGAACACAGCCGCTCCTGTGTTGTTCGAACTGGGCAGCGTCGCCGCTCCAACCCGCACTACAGTCCTCTTTGTTGACGCAACCTTGCCGTCCTGGCTCAGGGCAGGGTCGACGAACATCTCCTGTCAAAGACGACGTCGTAGTCCAGAGTGTTTAAAAACATGTTATAATCAAAGCACGTTCAACAGAGTAGCATTAAGCTAACGGCCGCTCCAACCGTTCGGGCGCTACTGCCCCTGCTCGCGAGACGCCGAGCTAACGGCGCACGCGACCAGAAGTGAGCTCGCGGCGGCGCGCGAGGAGCTGAAGCTACCCCGCGCCAGGCCTTGGCCTATAGCAGCAAGCTAACGTTACCTAGTGATCATGACATGCTAGCGCCGCAGCTAACAGCTGACTGGCTAACAGTAGGCCCAACCTAAGTAGGCCATGCAGCGATCCCAGCAGGCTAACGCAGCAGCTAACAGCTGACTGGCTAACCGTAAGCTAAGCAGCTATCACCTGAACTTGTATACAATGACATAACACTCACCCAGACAGGCCGCCGTTCTGAACCTCTCCTCACTTTTTAAGAGAAAAGAGAAACAAGATGTCAACACTGCTTTACAACGGTGATTTTACCAACACCCGACGGAATCAGCACAATACCAAACTGGCCTGTGTAGCTGACTTGAACATGGATCTGCCGCTATCGCACATCCATGCACATATCTCCTCGTGAAGGAATACTCTCATTTGGATATGAAAGAAGGGGCTTAACACGGGACAGAGAGATATCCACTCGTCCAGAACACACAGGGATCACCAGTGTTAATGGTCGCGGCCCACTAGTTAAACTAAAATGGCTTCAGACCAAGGTCTTCTGTCGTCCAGGAGACTGAACAAAGGACCCTAGCCTGGGGCCGGTTTTCATAAACATTGCCAAGTAGCCCCCATAGCACTAACAGACAAGTGAAGCCTGCCAGCAAACATAACTCACCAGAACCAGGAACCCACCGCGTCTCACAACCGCGGCGCGTCCTACAGCCCAGCTGTGCCTTTACCGCAACCAGCACACAGCAAGGACCGCAGTTGGAAAAGCATGTAGCGGCACAAACTCCCAATACGAAAACCGGTGGAGGATTTTTAGAATGATCATCATCTTCCAGACACTCCAGTACGAAGACAATATCGCCGTATTTTCTCGAAAATAGTGAGAGAGAAAATAAAGATATGATGTCAACGTATCCTTGTTTCCCAAAGCTGCTCCTAATCCTTTCTTCCAGCATGGTGTCAAGTGTGGGGATCTACCGAGGCACTTCTTCCTTGTGGTGAAAGCGAGAAGGAGGCGAGTGGGTGGCCCCACCCCTGCTTATATGGGTAAACTGATAGGGGTGTGGTCAGACGAATATTGGGATTAAAGGTACATTTGTGGTCTTTATTCAGTGCGCGTGCACATATGCGAGATAGTGCAGAGAGCGATGCCGAGCGAGAGCGAATACGAAACAGAACAGTAAACATCCAATGAAATCACATTTGAATCATTATAAATGTAGTTTAAGCGATATATACCTAATACTTGCTATCTAATACCCTACATACATATGCTCTTGCTCACTCACCCCCCCCCCCCCCCGACCCCCACTTGGATAATCCATCATCTTCATTTGTTTCTAACCAGGCACTACAATTCATATGCTAGCTTTTATTCTCTCCCCCACTTCTAACCAGATTGCAATGTTGGTTTCACTGACACCTAAAATTCTTGCTGTAGATATTTCTAGATAAATCACATCAAGATAGGTAAGAACCCATACCTTCCGGCGAATTTTTTCCGGTTGAAACCATCGTGATGCTATCAGCTTTTTAGCAGCTGTGAGACCGGATAAAACTAGTCTCTTTAGCTGTATAGGGGCTGCAAACTGAAAAACATCATTCAACAGCAATACAGAGGGATGTACAGGTATGTTCAGAAATAAGAATTCTGATAATTGCTGGGACACTTCTTCCCAGAATATCTTAACCGGTGGGCAATCCCAATACATGTGCATAAATGTACCCTCATCTCCATTTGTACATAAGAAACATAGGGAATCTTGTTTAAGTCCCATTCTGTTCAATCTTATAGGAGTCAGGTATGTCCTATGAATATAATTAAGATTAATTTGTTGGTGGTCCGGGTTACGTGACGCAATTCGAACGTTTGCCCAGACTTCTTGCCAATCAAAATCTATTTCCAAGTCTGGTATATCCCTCCTCCAGACTGAGTCTAGGGGGAGGATTCCATACGAAGAAGTTAGTAAGTGATGATAAAAATCAGATACGAAGCCTCTCGATGTCTCTCTTTCATAGAAGAATTTGTGATATCTGTGGTGCTCAATTGGTATCTTTAATGGGACTCCATGAGCCTTCAAACAATCCAATAACTGTGCGTAAAAATAATATGTGGAACTGGTGAGGTAAAACATTTTTTGTATATCTTGATAGCTACAAAAACCCTGTTTGTTGAAAACATCTCCCAATGTGTGTATGCCCTGCTTTTCCCATTTGGGGTATCTTATAGGTCGTTTTCCAATAAGGAGTGCATTGTTATTGAATAGGGGAGTATGGCTATGCCATTTATGTTGGTTAGAATATTTTTTTTGTGTTTCACGCCATATCCAGATCACTGGGGCCAAATTTCAATTTGCATTGCTTAATTGATAATATGGTGTATACTATGTCCTGCAGTCTATGTGGTGCTACTATATTTTCTTCTAAGTTTCTCCAGGATACAGATGCTTGGGAGTCAAACCAGGTTGTCAGTGGTCTTAAAGAGTACGCTTTAAAATAGTGGTAAAAGTCTGGAAATGCCAAACCTCTGTTGGCTTTGTTTCTCTGTGCGGTGGATCTTTTTATTCATGGAGGTTTGTTATTCCAAATAAATTTATATAGATAGCATAGAATTTTTTTTATGGGGCGCAGAGGGCGGCCCAGGAGCGGATGGAAGAACATCAACAGCTGGTCAGCGCCGAGTTAGTCCGACTCAACGGGATCGTCTGCTCATCCCAAGCGGTGGCGCAGTCGGCGTTGGCCACAGCCCGACAAGCCCAAGAAGGAGTGTCTGGAGTTCAGTCGGCGACGGGAGAAGCAGCGGTCCACGCAGAGGAGAGTCGGGGGGTGTTCGGGGTCCAGGAACGGTCCCACGAGCCACGACTGCAGGCACCCGCTCGCTATGATGGATCACCGGATGGATGTCGGGAATTCATCACCCAGTGTCTACTCGTTTTCCGGCTGCAACCACGATCATTTCCATCGGAGATAGCACAGGTAGCGTATATTATCACGCTACTCACCGGTCAAGCTCTCTCCTGGGCTACGGCGGAATTAGAGGCGGGAGCGATAATCTGCGACAGTCTGGACGCCTTTACCCGGGAGTTGAGAAGAGTATTCGATACTTCCCGGGTACTCTCGATCTTCGAGGCTGGCGGTCGTCTTCTCGACTGCCGGCAGGGCCTCCGCACGGTTGCAGCTTACGCTATCAATTTTCGGATCTTGGCTCGGGAGACAGCTTGGTCGGAGAACGTCTGCGTGGTTCTGTTCGTCAGGGGACTCTCAGCGCGGATGCGAGATGCGCTCTCCGCGCGTGAGATCCCCGAGTAGCTGGAAGTGCTGATCAACACCGCCATCAAGATGGACAATCGGCACCAGGAGAGGGAGAAGGAGCGTGTCAACAACACCCAGGTATGTTTTCCTTCTTCTCCTGGTGTTGATACATCCATGCATTATACGAGTGGGCCACTGGGTGATGAATCCATGCAGCTTGGAGCGCTGTCGCTCTCGGACGACGAGAGGCAGCGCTTCATCAAAGAGCGACGCTGTTTCCGGTGCGGCCGCACCGGTCACCGCTTCGGCAGCTGTCGGGTCCAGGCTGTATCAGTTCGGCGCCAGTCGGGAATAGAAGGTGCGCCGTCAGGCTTCGAGAAAGCGCCAGCAGGTGGGCTCATTCCTGCCAAGCCCACTGATTCACGTACATTTTTTGAGGTGGCGATCAACTGTGGGGGTGACATTAGGGGAACTAAGGCTCTCATTGACTCAGGGGCGGCGGGCAATTTTATTCACGTGGGATTGGTGAAGGAGTGGGGAACCCCAGTGGAGGATTTAGGGGTTCCCTTACCGGTTTACGCCCTGGACGGTCGGCCCCTGGGCAGTGGGAGCGTCACCCAGCGCACGGTTCCATTACACATCCGGGTGGCGGGTGGGGAGTGGGAATGGGTTAAATTTTTTGTCATCTTTTCCCCCTATTCTGTCATGGTGTTGGGTCATCCCTGGTTGTCGTCACGTGTTCATATTATTAATTGGAGCACGGGCGAACTCTCAACGGCGGCCGACGTCAAGTCGATCGTCAGCGGGAGTTTGCCCAAACCCTTGTCTTCCCCCCCCTCTTCCCTTTTGTCTCCTCCCTCTTTCTCCAGGATAGTGGGGAGCGTGCTAAAGCACTTCCGCCTCATAGATCATACGACTGTCCCATTAATCTTCTACCCGGTACCTCCCCGCCTCGTGGGCAGGGCCACCTCAGGGGGTGTGCAAGCAGTGCGGTCGCACAGGGCCTCGCGGGAAGGGGGGCCTCGCAAAATAATAAAAAAATAAAAATAAAAAATAAAATATTTTTTATTTATTATTTTTTTTATTTATTTTTTTTATTTTTATTTTTTTTTGCGAGGCCCCCCTTCCCGCGAGGCCCTTTTTCATCACAGACCTAAAATCTAGTTTTGCTTATATGCTTATATATTTCACATTAGACACGTTTGTAGAATGTGTCTGACTTGTTCCTGGGTCTGCAGTGACATACTCACTATTGGAGCTCTGGGGCTCTGCAGCAGACATACTATTGGTTTCAACGAAGGGAGTGGTTACTTACATCATGTGTAGTACGCCGGCGTGAGTCAGCTGCGTTTGACTATTTCGCGCATGCAGCTTTTGACTATTATGCTTAGTTATGCCAGCCAAGACGAAGAGGTCGGTCATTATCAGTCGGTCGGTCGGTCACCAAGGAACGTTGACGAAAGGCCTCTCGCTGGCGGGACAAATGGCCGGAGCCTTGTCATGATGCAGTCGGGATATAGCCAAGATGATGTCGGCTAGTAGCTAGCTTAGCTAAAGACTAACTAGCGTTAGCTAACCTAGAGACAGCGCATGCAGCCAAGATGAAGAGGATGGTCGTTTGGCAGATGAACTTCGTCAACTCCACGCGGTTGTCTCCATCCTCTTGGACGTTTGGTGAGTTTTTAACCTATTCTATTAACTATTCTATTCCTGCCGTGGACATCTCTCTCTCTCTCTCCCTCTCTCTCTCTCTCTGGAGCTAAACTGGCCGACTAGCTGTTGTAGTACTACTAGTAGCTAACGGTGTGTGGCCTGGTGTCAGCACCTGTATGTAGCCGCATAGCTTGCTTCTGCGTTAGCTAATGGTTAGCGATAGCCTGGTTGAGCTAACTGTTAGCCAGTTAGCTGTTTAGCTACGACGTTAGCTGCCGGCTGCGCTCGGCTGGGAACGTTCGTTTGATGCTATCAGTTAGCCTTGAGTTAGCTGTTAGCTTGTGCTACGACCATTGACATTAGCCGTGAGAATAGCAGGGGGTTCTGGCACTCTGACTACGACATCATCTTTGACAGAAGATGTAGTCGGGCCTGCACCATGACAAGGCTCTGGCCATAGCTTATTTTTGTCCCGACAGCGAGAGGCCTTTCGTCAACGTGGAGACCTGTGTTGCGGCCTTTCGCCCTGCGTTCCTTGGTGCAGGTAAGATTAATGAAAATGTCATGACATTACCCCACTCTTCCTTCCTTCCCCTCCCGAATGTTTTGTTAATAACGATGTTTTTTTCCAGGCAAAACATATGTTACTTCACAACATTTGGAGATACGACATGTGCTGTGTGTGAATTCATTGTCTTGGTCGTTTGTGTAGCTTGGGTAGCGTTGGGCCGTTGGCCAAAGCTGTGTGTGGCCTGGTGTCAGTAGCCTACCTGGCTAGCCTTTAGCTGTCGGCCATTGGCTCCTTGCTGCTTTGTTTTCTCTGGTATAGACCCTCTTCTCTTTGGATTTAAGTGTTGATCTTTGTCCTTTTGGATCTATGTATATTCATGTTGCCTTTGTGAAGTTATCTTTTCCTTCTGTTTTGTTCTTTCATTAAAAGTTGAATATCCTTTAGGGGGTCATCTTTGCTTATCTCTCTCATACATGCTCTCTCTCTAACACACATGCCTATGGCGGCCTTTCTCGATGGCTAGGCTGTGCTCGCTGAGTCTGTACCTAGTCAAGGATCTTCAGTCACAGTGCTCAGGTATTCTGCCACTGTGTACTCTCTGTTTAGGGCCAAATAGCATTTCAATTTCTTTCCAATGTGTCTCTCTCTCTGTACACTGTATATTGACTGTAGAACGGGAGCTCTCTCTCGCTCTCTCTCTTGCTATATGTTGACTGTATCATGCCCAGCCTCGGGCAGCGCTATTATTTACGAATATGTTGACTGTTTAAATCTCGCACAGGGCCTCGCATTTCTCCCAGGCGGCCCTGCTCGCGGGCGAATGTTCTCTCTCACGCCCCGAAACCTTGGCCATGAACACCTACATAGAGGAGGCATTGCTTGCGGGGCACATACGCCCGTCCGCTTCCCCTGCCGGCGCTGGCTTATTCTTTGTTGATAAGAAAGATGGGGATCAGCGCCCGTGCATTGATTATAGGGGATTGAATGACGTTTCCATCAGGAACCGATATCCTTTACCTCTCATGGACACAGCCTTTGAGTGCTTACAGGGGGCACAGGTCTTTTCTAAACTTGACTTACGTAATGCATACAATCTGGTCAGGATTAGAGAAGGAGACGAGTGGAAGACTGCATTTAACACACCCAATGGGCACTATGAGTATTTGGTCATGCCCTTTGGTTTGGCTAATGCTCCGGCAGTCTTCCAAGCCCTAGTTAACGACGTGCTGCGAGACTTGATTGGGGTGTCGGTGTTTGTTTACTTAGATGATATTCTGATTTTTTCTCGCGATATGGTGCAACACCAACTGCACCTTCAGGAGGTGCTAGACCGTCTCCTCAAGCATCAACTATTCGTTAAGGCTGAGAAGTGTGTGTTTCACACTGACACCGTGTCCTTCCTGGGCTTTGTGTTGACAAAGGGCGATCGGTGCATGGATCCAGCCAAGGTGAGTGCAGTTTTGGACTGGCAACGGCCTTCGTCGCTCAAGGGGTTACAACGGTTTTTGGGCTTTGCAAATTTTTACAGGCGCTTTATTCGCAACTTTAGCGCCTTAGCCAATCCTTTAACAGCTCTCACTAAGTCCTCTCTCCCTGGCTTTGAATGGCAGAGTCGGCCTTCTGCGATCTTAAACGTCGATTTACATCCGCTCCTGTATTGATCCGCCATGACGCAGAGGTTCCGTTCATTGTGGAGGTGGATGCCTCTGACATCGCGGTGGGGGGGGTGCTCTCTCAGAGATGCTTAAAGGATGGGAAAGTGCACCCGTGTGCTTTTTTCTCTCGCCGTCTGTCACCAGCCGAGCGTAATTACGACGTGGGAGTTATTGGCGATCAAATTGGCACTGGAGGAGTGGAGACATTGGTTAGAGGGGGCGACACATCCTTTCATTGTTTGGACTGATCATAAGAACTTGGCTTACATCCAAGGGGCTAAACGCCTTAACGCTCGCCAGGCCAGGTGGACGTTGTTCTTCACATGATTTCGATTTACCATCTCCTATAGACCCGGCTCCAAGAATATCAAACCTGACACTTTGTCGCGCCAGTTTGATCTTCCTGGTCGGGAGGAGCAGCCCCATCCCATTATTCCACCGGCCTTGATTTTGGCACCCGTGTCTTGGGGCATAGAGAGGGTGGTAAGGTCGGCGCTAACGCGGGAGCCCGATCCGGGTGGGGGTCCTCCGGGACGGTCGTATGTTCCCAAGGCGGCGCGCTCACGCTTGCTACAGTGGGCACATGCGTCATCCCTCACCAGCCACCCAGGGGCAACCAGGACCCTGGAATTTATCCGTAGGAGGTTCTGGTGGCCGACAGTGGAGGGGGATACGCGTTCCCTTGTGGCGGCCTGTCCGGTGTGCGCACGTAGTAAGACCTCTCGACGGGCACCGGCGGGTCTCCTCCGACCACTTCCTATTCCTAAATGACCCTGGTCACACATATCTCTGGACTTTATTTCTGGTCTTCCCCTTTCGGACGGGTTCACCACCATTTTGGTGGTGGTGGATCGGTTCTCTAAGGCGGCTCACTTTGTCCCTCTCCCCAAGCTTCCATCGGCCCGGGAGACTGCTGATTTAGTTATACAGCATGTCTTTCGGGTCCACGGGCTGCCAGTGGATATCGTGTCGGACCGGGGTCCTCAGTTCGCCTCCAGGTTCTGGAAGGCGTTTGCCGCCGGCCTCGGCGCCTCTGTCAGTCTGTCGTCTGGGTTCCATCCGCAGTCGAACGGGCAGACGGAGCGGGTCAACCAGGATTTGGAGGGGGTCTTGAGATGTTACGTTGCCGGTAGTCCGGCAACGTGGAGTAGGAGGTTGGCTTGGGCTGAGTACGCGCATAATACCCTTCTCTCCTCTTCTACCGGTATGTCTCCCTTTCAGTGCCAGTATGGTTTTCAACCTCCTCTGTTTCCCGAGCAGGAGCAGGAGGCGGAGGTGCCCTCGGCCCAGGCACATGTGGCTCGCTGTCGCAGGACGTGGAAACAGGTTCGGAAGGCGATACAGAAGGTTTCGGTTAGTACCCAACGGCAAGCTAACCGTAAGCGTCGTCCGGCTCCAGTTTACCGTCCAGGGCAGCGGGTTTGGCTTTCCACCCGGGATCTCCCTCTCCGGGTGGAATCCAAGAAGCTGGCTCCTCGCTTTATAGGACCATTTAAAGTGATTCATCGGGTTAATCCAGTGGCTTACAAGCTACGACTTCCGAGCTCTATGAGGGTTCATCCGACATTTCATGTGTCCCTGTTGAAGCCATTCCTCTCATCGCCCTTGGCCCCGCCACTGCCTGTGGTTCCTCCGCCCCGGTTTATTGGCGGTCAACCCATTTACACGGTGCGGAGGATACTGGGTTGTAGGCGGAGGGGTAGGGGGTTTCAGTTCTTGGTGGATTGGGAGGGGTACGGGATAGAAGAGCGTTCTTGGGTGCCTCAAAGGGATATTTTAGATCCCAGCCTGATCGTTGATTTCCGGCGGCTGAATCCCGAGGCCCCTAGGTGAACGTCTGGTGCCGTTCGTCGGGGGAGGGTACTGTTACGTTCTGGACACCGACTGAGGTCGGTGACCACCCACATTCCTGGCATATGTCACTGGGCTTGTCACCTGTCCTTTCCCTGTCAATTAGAGCTGTCAGTTAGGGGTGGTTCCTGATTGGCCGTCACGGGGGTGTGTGTGGAATGTTGGTATTTGGTGTCTATGTAACCTACCTGTCTTCTGCTTGTTCATTGTCAGGTCTTCACTAATTGCGTTCGGGGAAAACGCGGACGGTTCAACTCTGGACCTCCAATAAGCTCCTATTTACCTTATTTCCTGCCTGTGCTATTTAGCAGTTATCTCTCTTGTGTTCTTACTATTAAAGTCGAACCTGTTCAAGAGTAAACACTCTCTGTCTCTGTGATTGCCTTCACCCATTGGAACTCACCTACCTCCATTCCTGACACTACACGACCAAGGTACCCATGTACATGTCAAAATACTTCCCAAAGGTCAGTGAATACCACGATCACAACACCAGAGGGAGCTCCACAAATCATGTTAAACCCAGATTCGGCTCAAACAAGGGACTAAACACGTTTCGCAATTATGCCACATCAATGTGGAACGCCCTACCCAAAGCTGTAAAGGAATGTGAATCACTACCCACTTTCAAAAACACTCTCAAAGAACACCTACGGGAGACTGCAATTCGAAACTGGCCCATCTAAATGTCCTAACCCAACCCCCTCCAATGTACAGTAAATGACCAAGTATGGTTGTCAATATTCCAATGTACAGTTTTGCTTGTACAGTTGTACAGTGTTCCCCCCCCCCACCCCTCCTGCCCAACCCACCCCCCCACCCCACCCCACCCACCGAACCACCTCCAAGTGTTTCTAAAGATTACATTTTTTAAAGTGACATTTTGTTTAAAGGTGACTTTTTTCAGTGTCTAGCATTGTATTATAGTAATAGGAGTTAGTATCAATGTGTCGGTGTCTCTAAATACCATATTGGCGGATTGCCGTCATTCAGGTCATTCATTTCCTGGTCCATTTTAATCAGGTCGTTCTGATTTGACTCGCATGGTGACATCACGTGGCGAGGATGGAGCCGATTGGCTCTGTGGTTGTAGCGCACCAAACGGGGTTTGACAGAGAGCGAGCGAGAGAGAGAGGGAGAATCAGACAGACCCTCGCGACAGAGCACACATACACACACGCGCGTCGCACTGTCGTCTCTCGTCTGTCTCTCTCTCTCCCCCTCTCTATCTCTCTCTCTCTCTCGATTCGGGAGCTGTAGTGCGCGGCACAGTGGAAGACTTCCTCAAACGGGAGAGGGAGAGAGAGAAAGAGAAGGGGACCTGCGTATCTCGCACGCAGCTGTGTTTACACAGTTCTCTCTCTCTCTCTCTCTCTCTCTCTCTCTCTCTCTCTCTCTCTCTCGCTCTCTCTCTCTGTCTGCCACTCACAGACTGTGTGGATGACTGTCACTGAAAGTGCTTATGGGCGGAGCCCAGCCAATAACAGGCTGAAATCTTGAGGCTGGAAAATGATGCTTTTGAGTACTCCATTAGAAATATAAAACAATGATTTTTCTTTTTTAATAAACCTTACAGATGTCTTCCATAGACTCACAGGAATTGTGTAAAGTTGCCCAAATAGTGCTAGGAATAGCAATGCAGGTCCCCTTTAAAGTGATTGTTTTAGCGGTTGCCGCATGAGTAGTGTGTGTGTGTGTGTGTGTCTTTGTGTGCTCATGTGTAAGTGGAGAGTTCAGTGTTCAATGTTCTGATGGCCTGGGGGAAGAAGCTGAGCCGGAGTCTCTCTGTTCTTGCAGCGTGTGACCGTATAGGCGCTTGCCTGACCGCAGCAGCTTAAACAGGTTGTTGTTGGGGTGGTGAGGGTCTTTCATAATTTCTGCAGGCTCTGGATTTGCACCTCTTGTTATATAGGTCCTGCAGGGGTGGTAGTGCAATACCCGTAGTACGCTCAGCTGAGCGCACCACTCTCTGGAGTGCCTTCCTGTCCTGTGCCGTGCTGTTTCCAAACCAGGCAGTGATGTTTCCAGTCAGAATGCTCTCTACAGCCCCGGAGTAGAAGGAGTGGAGTATCTTCCCCGATACTCTGAACTTCCTTAGCTGCCTCAGGTGATAGAGGCGCTGTTTCGCCTTTTTCACCACAGAATCTATGTGTGTAGACCATGTCAGGTCCTCTGTGATGTGGACTCCCAGGTACTTAAAACTGCTCACATTGTCCACGATAGCCCCGTTTATCCACAGCGGCGTGTGTGTCCCCTGCTGTATTCTCCTAAAATCCACAATCAGCTCTTTGGTTTTACCAATGTTTAGGAGTAGGCTGTTATCCCGGCACCAGCGTGCCATTTCATCAACCTCCTCACGATAGGCCTTCTCGTCATTGTTAGCCCCACCACCACCGCGTTGTCCGCAAACTTCACTATGGAGTTGGAGCTGAACCTGGCCACACAGTCATGTGTGGCTCAGAACGCAGCCCTGTGGCCGTGGGGACCCGATACTCAGGGTGATTTTGCTGGAGGTATGACCCCCCACCTTGACCGCCTGGGGCCTGTCACTTAGAAAGTCCAGGGCCCTCATTTATCAACGTTGCGTACGCACAGATATGTGCGTAACCCCTGCGTACGATCATTTCTAAGCAAAGTGTGGGACTTATCAATTTGAACTTGTGCTTGACTTTGTGCATATATATATGCACAGCTCGGAGCATGCGTAGCTGGCGAAAATGGTAGAATATTGAATATTGCACCGCGGAAATAAGATTCCGTGCATTAGTTTCAACAATGACGTGTTCAACTTCTGTATGAACCGTAATTCATTATATAGTTCATTGTAAGATAGTGACAGTGTAATTATAACGGGCTCACGCGCAAACAAGAGGTTGGCCTGCCTGCTTGTTTGGCACGGGGGGGTGCGGACGCAGAACACCCACCTCCAAACACGATTAAATATTGTTTCAAATAAAAAGCGAAATACTATTATTTTATGTGTCATGTTTCCAAATAAGATTGGCCACAACGAAATGCTTTCTACTTCAATTTGTTGGTTAGAATAGATTACCTCCGTTGAAACTAGTCTGAGACTCAAACAAAAGAGTATTTTTTTTGTGAGCTCCGCGCACAGACGTGATAATAATAATAACAATAATAATAATAGCTTCATTTTATATAGCGCCTTTCAAGAGACCCAAGGTCGCTTTACATAGATAGGGGGGGGGGATAACAAAGTAACAAACATAGTGGACACACAACATATAAATATGATGATGGGATTCAAGTTCACGTTTTTATTGATCACATATACTGTAGGCAGGCTACACATGGCGTAGGCTACATCATACATGGCAGTGAGATTCATTGTTCTTGTATATGCTCTCGTATTATTGTTATATATATGCTATTGTCAAGAAGGAAGTACATTATTTTCAATCGTGGCTTTAATTCGTATAGCCGAGAAGCAGTCTCCTATCAGCTTCATTAATCCCGACCCATCCAGCCACAGCATAACTGAGACCGGCTATTGAAACAAATCATAAATAGACTACTGTAAATAAAATAGCTTATAAAAGATAGGCTATAGCAGGGGATCCCTTTCTTTTCCGAGCCCCACGATTCCCTGGAGACATATATGAATATGATATAGGCTATACATGGGTCCATCAGCGAGGAGATGTAAAGATATAACTAAGATACAAGGACAATGCAGGCATTGCGGGGCTCCGTGTGACATGTCTGTGCCATGCTGTGTTATGTGCAAATTACTGTTGCATAATGTAGGCCAGTGGTGCCCAACCAGTCGATCGCGATCGACAGGTAGATCGCGGGCTGATTTCAAGTAGATCTCGATTAATAAAAAAAAAAAAAAAAAAAAAAAACATTTTCTTTTTCTTTTTTTCTTTTTGCAAAATCAACTCTGCCTCTCTTTGTTAACTACAACAAGCAATGCTGTTTGGTATTTAAGATGAGGTCGGACTCGGCACTGACAGATTTGTGTTCATTATGCTGCTTTTATAAAGCCTCAAATGACGGCTTACAATATACAATTTTGGCTGGTAGCTCTCGGCTAGGTGGTAAATTAAAAAGTAGATCTTGGTTCAAAAAAGGTTGTGCACCCCTGATGTAGGCTATGCATATATAATTTATATAGGCTATACCTAATACCGACAACAAAATAGATTGTATTTCTCCCATAACACGCGTTGTGTCTTCTCGGTTCGCCAGTGCCTTAAATTAGTTGCTTAGACCTCCGTGAACAATCTCCCTCTCAGTGAAGTTTCTCAGAGTTCGCTCGGGTTAGTCCATTATTTCACATCCCATGGGGGTGTTTCATGACCATATATGGATAATCATGCACAAGCATTGACGGAAGGACGAATGGTATTTATCAATACGGAGTGTGCGTAGGACCCGTGTACGCACGGTTGTTAAATCCCGATATTTCTGTGCGTACACACATTCTAAATTATGTGCTTAAGTACTAAAATAGAACACTTTCTAAGAATTGTTGATAAATGAGGGCCCAGGATTCGGGCGCTCATGGCGGAGCTCAGACCCAGATCGATCAGCTTGTCAACCAGTCTGGTGGGGACTATGGTGTTGAACGCTGAACTGTAGTCAATGAATAGCAATCTCACATAGCCCCCCCCCCTGCTATCATATAGATTAAGGAAACAACAAGCAGATAATGCAATATATAAAATAAGGAACCCCGTTTCGGGAGCAATTGAATGTAGACTAGATCAAATTCAACAGAACTTTGAAAATGTCTATAAGACACATTCCAGATTGAGACATTCCTCTCCACTCTTGATTTACCCAAAGTCACAGTCGAACAAAATAAAGACTTGATAACCAAAATAACAATAGAGGATCTACACGCTGCAATTTCTTGACTAAAAGCAAATAAAGCCCCGGGCACAGACGGATTCACAGCCAAATGTTATAAAACATTTAGAGAACAATTGACCCCAACACTACTGAAGGCATTCAATTGGGTACTAGAAAGAAAGGAAATCCCCCCTCCTGGAGAGAAGCAATAATTTCAGTCATCCCGAAGGAAGGGAAAGACAAACTAGACTGTGGTAGTTACCGGCCCATAATAAGTGTGTTAAACTTGGAATATAAATGGTTTACATCTATAATATCACAAAGAATAGATAAGATCCTACCAGACCTCATTAATCTGGATCAGACAGGCTTCATTAGACAGAGGCAGACACAAGACAACATTAGAAGATCACTACACATTATCAGACATATCACCCAAAATGGAATAGAGGCAGCCCTAATAAGTTTAGATGCAGAGAAAGCATTCGACTCTGTAAGGTGGTCCTTCTTATATAAGGTACTAGAGAAATTTGGCTTTCATGAGTCTATAATAACAACCTTTCAAGCGCTATACGACAACCCATCCGCAAGGATAAAAATTAGCGGGGACCTATCAGAGTCCTTCACCCTAGAACGTGGGACTAGACAGGGTTGCCAGGCTTCTCCAGAACTGTTTGCCCTTTTTATAGAACCTTTGAGGCAATGGATAAGACAAAATGTTGACATAAAGGGAGTGGGCTTGGCAAACAGAGAACAGAGAACGCTGACGATGTCATGGTGTACCTAACTCAACCCACACAGACAATCCCAAAATGGATGAATTTCTAGAAGAATATGGGACACTTTCAGGTTATAAATTAAATATCCAGAAGACTCAAATACTTACATTTAACTACAATCCCCCCAACCATATTAGAGGGGAATTTAAACTGAAATGGGAAGTAGACTCATTAAACTACCTGGGAGTTAACCTGCCAAGGGATATCTCGAGATTATATGATCTCAACTACAGCCCTTTTAATGTAAAACTAAAGTCAGATATATTAACACATTGACCGCCAATCACGTTGTAAGACGGGTTTCAAGGTCATGCGAATTCCGCCAATCCACGGCGTACGACGTTTTACGAGATCATATTTAATTTTTTCGCCATGGTATTCATAATTCCCTCACGGAGCCTGGTCTGATACAGTGGGAGCCTGCACAACTCTGCAACGCTTCAATACTGCCGCCTGGTGGATGATCGGGCGAGTTACCAAACCGGAAATGGATCTAGAAGATCTCCGTGCATCTGGTAAATGCGTCCGGCACTCACATATTGTTGCGGGACTCTAGACACACACCCGTGTATATGGATCGCTGCCATAACTCAATAATCGATATGATTTGGGCGTTTATTATTATTATACAAACCGGAAATGGATCTAGTCGATCCACGTCAAATAAGTGGGATCTTTTTCCTCCAGTCTCATCGGCGAACGGTAAGAGGATGCTGACGTCATTTTCAGCGTGAGTGTTTATTATTATTAATGCAAACTGCTCTGATCAATGTATCACCCATACTACATAAAGCATTTACTGACGATCACGGAATTATAAACGACCCCCCCCCCCCCCGTTCATCCGCGCATGATGAGTCATAATGTTTAGGATTGTATTCAGTTGGATTTTTTAATATAGCGTGTATCACGAATAAACTGCAATCGATAATCTATATTATGAGTTTAGGCCTATAACTAGCGTTCTAGGAATTACTGCATAAAACGATAAAAACATATTTATATTCTAGACGGTATTTTCGTATGAATCTATGAATGAAAAAGTATAACGTTCCTACATCCTGAACGATAGATAATCGATGTTGAATGGGCCATAGTAATGTCAATTTAGCAATACAATTTAAAAAGTTATAGCCCTGCAAAGAAGGTAAACATCTCCATAGGCTTACAGTGCTGGCAGAGAGTGGTATGAGAGGGGCACAATGCCCGGCGGTCAATGATGGAGCCTCACCCCCCCCCCCCTCCCTTTTTTTTAAAATCTTTTTCCCCCTCCTTTTTCCTCAGTTTTTCTCCCATCCCAATGTTAGTCGTTATACCAATTCCCAATCCCCTTCCTGGTCGCTGCGCACCTACCCCCTACGGTTGGTCTGGGAGAGTGGAGGCTATCACATGTTTCCTCCGACACATGTGTAGCCAATCAACCGCTTCTTTTCACCTGGCAGCGTGGACTCTCACTGAGAGGGTGTAACGTGTGGAAGGATCACACTACCCCCCTTAGATCCTTTCCTTGCTGAGCAGGCGCCCCGACCGAACTGTAGGAGTTTCTGTTTACAACGACCAGGACCCACCCACCAGCTTTCCCACCCCTAACACTGCCAATTGTGTTAGTATGAACGACCAGCCAAGCTGGTAGCCTCATCCTCTTGTTAAGTTTAAGCTCCAGGGTGGACTCAATTAAGATGAACATCCTACCGAGATTGTTATACCTGTTTCAGACCCTCCCAGTGGAGATACCCACCAAGCAATTCATGGAGTGGGATAGATTAATATCGAGATATCTATGGCAAGAAAGAAAAAAACAGAATCAGATATAAAACGCTACAGATAAGAAAATAAAAGGGGGGAATAAGCCTGCCCTGTTTACGGGATTATTATTACGCAGCCCAATTGAGGCCAATAGTATGCTGGTGTGCTCCATCGTGTTTAGCAAGATGGAAGGACATTTTATCTGAAATGACAGATGGGGTTCAACTAGCAGCAATAGTGGCAGATAGTGAACTAATAGACAACATGATAAAGAAAAACAACCCCTGGATTAATGTAGCACTGAGAAGCTGTGCAGAGTGAGGGGATCCCTCAGAATGTTGAGATGGTGCGCATACGATTCTGACTTCCCTCCCAACAAAACGGACGGGAGATTTAAAGGGTGGATAGGAAAGGGCCTTACAAATCATTTCTCATTCATCCACAAAGGGGTGTTCCAGAGCTTTGAATCTCTACAGAGAATACACGGACTGGAACAAAACGATTTCTTTAGATAACTTCAGGTACAACACTATTTCAACCAAAATTTTGGGGTAGAAATAGAAACGGGAGAATCAGAAATTATGGAAGTGTTCATCAGCAGGCAGATCATCAAAGTGTAATAGGATCGTCTCTCGAATATACGGTGGACTCTGTCAGGCCAAATTGATCTCAACTAACACAATGTATATAAAGGAGAAATGGCCAATCTCAGGGGATGTCTGGGATAGAATATGTATACAACAATGGGAAACAACATGCTCCAATAACTGGAGGGAATTTGGATCGAAGAACCTAGTACGGTTTTTTATCACCCCACTGCAGAAAAGACACCAGGGGACCGGGGTGGGATGCTGGGGATCCTGTGGACTAAAACGAAGCTAATCATTTACATGTATTCTGGGAATGCCAGACCCTGGCACCATATTGGCGAGAGATTCACAGGAACCTAGAAGCCATATTTGAGACTGACATCCCCTTTGAATTCGACACCCTATACCTAGGAAACATCCCCTTCAGGAAAATGGGATTTTAATGATAAGAAATTGATTATGATGCTTCTGATAGCAAGCAAGAAAGCTATCACAAGAAGATGGTTAAAACCAGAGGCACCCACAGTAGACGATTGGATAGATGTAATTCATGATATATACATAATGGAAAAGATGTCATTTTTAATTAGAATCCAACTAGAAAGATTCTACTGGATCTGGACGAAATGGACAGAATATGTCAAGCATGAAAGGTCAGACTTTAGTTGAAATGTTAAAAGAATAGACGAGAAATGTACTTTTTGCACGATAACCTAGGAATTATATACTTACCGTTGTGATACAAGAGACAAAAGGAAAAGAATCGAAGGACATTCTCACATTTCCCAAACAAATTAGGTCTCATTCTCCAAGGACTTACGACAAAAAGGGCTTTCTCTTAAGGCCATTTGAGACGTTTTCGGGCAAGACATGAATATAGACAATATAATATTAATTATATATGTTTTATTGGGACGGTTGGTGAATCCCAAAATCGGCCCGAAAAGGTCTCAAATGGCCCTAAGAGAAAGCCATTTTTGTCGTAAGTCCTTGGAGAATGAGACCAATTCTCACTCCTCACATACAAGAAGGAAGTGAAGGAAAAAAAGACATGTCGGTACAGAAGAGGGACTGTTTTATTATTTAATACTGTTGTTGTTGTTGTTGTTGATCCAGAGGCCATTGGGTCTCATTCCCGAACAGATTTACGACAAAAGATTTCCTCTTAGGCAGATTTCTGACATAGACATATTAGCGCTAGTAGCGCGTTTCCCAAAATGTTCCTGAGATCGGATTTGACCGTGGCTGAGAGCCGAATTTAAGAGTGCTGAGGAGCACACTTATGATTGATTGACTAATTGAAAATGTTGACAAACTGTGTTCTCATAGTGATTCCTTCATGTCAACGCTACAGGCCTCCTTGGAATTAATTACTTAATCATAATTAAAATAAATATGACAATATTTGTACGATAAGAAATTACGCATTTGATATCGGAAAAATAAATAATATGGATTCATCTGATCACAGGGCAGCTGGATTAACCATATCTGAACCAGCTATTTTGGACAAATGTATAATTACTTTAATTACTCAGATATTCAAACACAATTATGCAATTATTGTGAAATGATTGAAAATAATAATTATTTAATGCCTTCTGTGGAATTTGTATTTCTTATTTGTTACATATCTGTTTTAATGATTAATTATACATTTGAAAGAATGCAGGTCAACATGCAATATATCCCATTGATTGGTATACAATGGGACAGACCTTTGTTTGATATAGCTATAAACCTGCATTCCTTCGAATATATCATTAATCAATTAAACTTATATTGAAATACACTAGCCTATACACCAACACTGAAATGGCAGTGGATAAATAAATAAATAAGTGCGCACCACAAGCTCTACTATATGATGACAATACAATTAATCTAATCTCATTTTGATCAGTTGCAAAGCGCTTCCTATCGGCAACCATTTTCACACGGCTGCATCGTCAGTTGCATTCTAATGAGCTGGACAGGTGTGTCTAACTATTGACTTTTTGCGATTTCATCTGCACACTTCCGTATTGGCTGCCTTATAAGGAGCTTCGGACGGGAACGCGCGTTCATGTTTCAGAGCAGTGAAATTCCTCATTGCGGCATCTCAGCTGAGACAAGTTTGAGTCATTAAGACATGTTCCCAGCGCGTTGAGGACTCAGAGTGAACTTGTCATTGATTCTGTCTCAGTCGGTTCCAATATAAGTCTTCCAAGAGAACTCTTTAGAAAATATTGGGGAATGAGACCCATTGACCCTTGGAAAAAATAAAACACAAAAAAAAAGAAAAAAATGCCTTACCTGAACCCTAACCTTACCATCACTGGAGACGTCACGCATAGCCCTAACCTACCATAGAGATTACTCATCATCACGAAAGAAAATAAAGCAAACATTTGGTGGTTGATATCCTAACCTCTTTTGATTATTCATCAAAAGCCAAATGCACACTCACCATGCCATAGACACGCTCATAGAAATTGATTTAAATTTCCTTGTGCAGCTGTGGCGCATTTTCCTCTCACATTTATCGACCTGATAGAGAATACACATATATCCTGCTGAATGTGCAAAATAACCATTTCCCTCATATTTACCGTAACATATACAAATAAAAAACGAAAATGAAAAAATTTAAATAAAGGGAAACTCAAAATGAAGTGCTTAACGTGTGTGTGTGTGTGTGTGTGTGTGTTAGAGCTGAAACTCAGCCTCATATAGGGTGTGAAGATCCTGCTAATGTGCACCTTTTTTGGTAGGACAGTCTTTTAAGGGTTGGCTGAGTAGAAACTGCTCATTTGAGTGTTGACATTTTCGGAAATAGTCCACAATTGACCTCTGGTCCTCTGACATGACCGCTGTATCGGCGGGCTGCTCAGGGCTGGCTAGCAGGAGCGGGTTCCATTCTGGGTTCTTCAGGCGCAGAGGGAGAAGCCTGGTCTGGATCCTGTGCCAATTCCAATGTAAATTGTGTATAAATAATCATATTTCAGGTTACATAGTACACTACAGTGTACATATATAGTACACTAAGTACCCGAGATGGTAATTGCTGTAATTATCCTTAACAATAAGGACATTACTGTCGGGGGGGCGACAGTGGCTCGGTAGGTATAGCAGCCATCTGGTTAACCGAAGGTTCCCGGTTCAAACCCCACTCCTCCCGGGCATAGTGTCGAAGTATCCTTGAGCAAGACACACCTTGCATGGCTGCCTCCGCTGTCGGTGTGTGAATGTGTGAGTGAATGGGTAAAATGTGAGGAACAAATTATAAAGCGCTTTGGATAAAAGTGCTATATAAATGCAGCCATTTACCATTTAAGTCATAGCCTCTTTGATATACTTGTCATTTTTGCAGCAGTCATTGTCTGTCATTGAACAATTGTGCAAGGAATCCAAAGCTTGCTAATACAAACCTGATCTAGCTGATGATTATGTATTTTGAACACAATGCCACGACACTTCTCGTTTTTGACACTGCTAACATATATAGTGATTAGCTCTGCTTGCTAGCAGTCACTAAAAGCTAGTCATTGTTAACGTTACTCACCAGACACCTGCTTGAGGCTATACTGACTGCTCTCCAGGCGCTGTTGTCTCTGTTGTGGTGGCAGCTGTTGGACTGGTCATAGACACTGGTGCTCTAGTCTAATACAAGAAGAACAAGCCTCTCCTCCATACTTGCGTTAAGCGCAGGTGCCCCCAAGTTGATTCAAACTGTTGAATCAAATATGAATCTAGATTCAGCATCTGCATCGCCTATTTCTCGACCTCAAATGTTTGCAGGAAGGAAGATGCTTTCATGGACTTCATAGGTAGAATAAGAGAACGTTTATGAAAACATAGCGGAACTTTTTTCCCTCTATCTGAACAACCTGGCCACAGCAGCCGCTATCTAATGTCAATATTGGTTGCAATATTAAGTGAATGGAATGGGAGTCGATGAAAACTGTCAACATTATGGGACTATGGAAGGCCTATTTCACTGTTATAGGGATGTCTGAGGAAAAGCCTCCACACTGAGCAGTTGAGTGTCCTCTGCCCTGCATTTCAGAAACACTCTACGTCCCTATAACCAACAGCAGACGTATAACCAACAGCAGTTGAAGCTGCATCACACACACAATAAGCCAACAAATGTCAACAACCAGAGGCAGAAAGTGGGGGCAGTCTGGAATGAAAAGCCCTCCTTGCCTGCAGAGAGCAACTCCTGGTTTAACATGCTGCCAGGGTCCCTCTACACATGCTGTATGGACAATCATATGGTTGATGGGTGGAGTAAAGCCAGTGTTAACACGCCACCGTGTCATGTCCTGTCTGTGTGCCGTCCTGTGGACAGCTGTCCCTAACAGAGGGTTCCCTTCACCACTGCAGCAGGGGCACGGAGCTGATATCGCTAGTGAGCTAGGAGTGTCAGCAATTATCCCTCTCTCAGCCCCCTCAGGCTACAGTATATTGAACGAGTTTCACTTCCTGTGCGCCTGCTGCTGCTACTGCTGCTGCTGTTCAGTGGCTCTCGACTGGTTGGTTTTCCATGCTCTCGCAAATATGATCTAAATGCATGCACCGGCCGCGCGATAGCGTCAGTCACAGAGGCCAATGCGAAGGGGTATTTGGTTTGTGTGAGAGCGATGGTGTTTGCAGCTCTTGCCCGAGTCCAAATGTGCCAAGTTATTCTTGTATGCACGCTCCCTCTCAGTTGTAGCAGGGTCGTAGACGACTTGACTGCATTTGTTTTCCGTATTTTGGCCGTGGGAGAGTAAAGTAGTATTGGTATTTTTTTTTTTTTTTTACAGCCCTCAGACACATGTGGCACGCAGACGTGCACTAACACCGTCTCATTGAGGCGGTGGCGTCTGGCCATAGGCTTTGTTTTTATAGAGCCACTGAAATGTTCAAAGGTTAGCCCAGCGCAAGACGGCTTTCTGTGTCATTCTCGTACCACTTCTGTCTGTGAACGGTATGCAACGCTGCAGCTTTCTCTGTTTTCTCACTTGTGGAATAATGAAACCAGAAATGATTAAGAGAGATACTGGTTATCAGACGTAGGGTCACATAGCTATCTGCAGTGTGTGTCTTCTGATCTTATTTACTCGTGCGGTTAATTCATTTAAACCGACCTTCATAAATCCCATCTCATAATGTGACAGGGCACAGCTCCATTTAGATTTGCGATCAGTCATTATTTTGTCATGAGATGCATTATCATGTTAAATCCGCAATTCCGCATATCATCACAAAATAACCATATTAGTGGGGGCTGTTTGATGCAGGCAGAAGGTTGACCGTTTCCATAATTCCAGACTGGGTGGCACACTTCAGTCAGCTAGGCCCTGTTGTATCCCCCCTCCCTCCCTCCTCGGCAGTGGATTTCAGGGCACCGTAGTTGTAGGCCCTGTGGTGTTTCAGTGAATAATCGCAGGGCTTTGGGGCTCGTATCCCGTGCATTTACATGTCAAAACCTCCCTGGGCTCTGGGTGTAAGGGACCCAATTTGGAATGACAAAGCTGGGCCGCAGACAGCTGATCCACAAAGGAGGCCTGGTTAAGTTCTTCCTCCCAGTCACCAGCTGCTCCACTGACCCAAAGCACCTCCATTCAGCAGATACAGAGGCGAGGGAGAGAGGGGAGCACCGCCACGCGCGCCCACGTGGGTAGCAACAGAAGGGGAGAGAGAGGGCTGTTTCATACTGCTGAATCATCTATTATTGGGGATGTGTTATGGCTCTGTAATTGGAGTGTGGCGCTGAAACTGCGTCACTGTGGTTGAGAACCAAACTGAAACATCTTCATGTTGGTGACATGATGTGTCTTGTTCCCATGTAAAACATTAAATGTTATTCTTCCTTGTACTCACAGCCTGTTTTCATTCCTTCTTTTTTTCCTGTCATCTGATCCATTCAGATGCTGAAAGGCTCACTGAGTGATTTTTCAATTACCAAAGTACATTCATTGCAAAAACAGGTCACACACAAACAAACCCCTTACATTGTGTCTTTGGGCTGTTGGTGACATTATTGTATTATCTTGAATTGCAGAGCATACTGAGGCCAGTCTGTGATTTTTAGAGATTTGGTCATGAGATTAACTAGTTGTCAGGGAGTCTTACCGTAGACCTGTGTGTGTGTGTTTGCTAATGTGTGTGTTTGTGCACATATGTGTGTGTTTGTGCACGTGTGTGTGTGTGCGTGTGTGTGCGCGCGTGCGTGTGTGTGTGTGTGTGTGTGTGTGTGTGTGTGTGTGTGTGTGTGTGTGTGTGTGTGTGTGTGTGTGTGTGTGTGTGTGTGTGTGTAGGATCTGTCACATGGAACACAGTCTTCTATTCGTGTCTCCCTGACACAGAGTGGTTTAGGGGTTTGTCACTTCCCTCTCTGCATTGTGCACTGAATGCCAGGATGCTGCCTGGGACTTGTAGGTCACACCCAGCATGCTCTTCCTGGATTTGTGCTCCAGCACATCCAAATGAAAACGCAACGCCCCCCAGCCCCCCCCCCTCCTCAGCCACTCTCGATTTCCACTACATGCACCTGACCTCCAAGAACGACAGGAAGAGGGAATTACAACAAGTGGGGAGACAGTGCAGCTCACACAGCGCAGTTAATGGTGTGAGGAACGCAGGGATCAGGCTCAGATGGCGACGCATGGACAGCTCCTCTCTCGATGCAAGGGAGATATTACATAAGTGGATTTGGGCCGTCGAGAAGGGGGACATGTTTCGTTGGCGTCATTGGTGCCAAGGTCTATATTTGGAGTCTGAGCCTGGAGAAACAGACGTGCAGCACTGAAAATAGCCCCTAATAGCCCAGTTTTGGGAGCTTTATTCCATTCCACTCTCCTGCCACAAGGGTAGTGACGGACTGAGCGCGCTCCACGGAGAGCAGCGCAACTCGTCCAATCCCAGCGCTCCCCCGGGCAGCAGGGGAAGGAAGGAGGGGAGTGTGGGAAAAGAGAGAAGGGAGGAGGGATGGGGGAGGGAGGGAGAGGGAAAGGGAGAGAGAGAGAGAGAGGGAGAGAGAGAGAGAGAGTATGAAGAGAGGAATGAGCTTGGAGCTGTGTGTGTTGTTGGAGAAGCCATTGAGGAATGCTACTAGAAAGGAGCTGACTTGCTCGAATGAAATTAATATCAAATATGGGAGTGCTTTTCCCTAGTAGTAAATGCTTTGGGATGGTTCTGCTGCATTGGCAAAGACATGCATTTTTATTACTCAATAGGGTTTGCCTCCTACACTTATGGTTACCATAGCAGTAACATAAATCCATATAATTTATTCTCAAGTGCATTATCTTGTACTCCTACATACTGTACATAGTGATGCAGTGATAAAATCAACTGTCGCTAAACTATCAACTCCATCCCATGATCACAGCAACACCAATAATCACTAATATTATAAACTATTACTATTTTGTTTATTTTGTTTAATATTAATGTTTTATTCAACAACTAAAAAACATTTCCACGTGACAATGTCAACGTGATTCCTCTTACCTCTTTTAATCTATACCATGAATTTCCAATCATGGAGATTTATATCAGTTTTAAAAGGGTAAAATAAACTCTTTCACAAATAAAAACATAAAGTGGAGTTCATCCTCCACTATATCCCTGAACATAAGGCCTTTTAAAGTGTCCCAGAACTGGTCTCAGACAGACACACAGACAGTCACAGTCAATGCTGCTGCAGATGCGTGGGGGGCTGGGCAGGAGTGGGTGGTAGAAACCCAATCTCTAAGTATTGGGTGCCCATCGCCCCCAGAGAGAGAGAGAAACAAGAGGCCCAGCTGTCCTTAACAATGGACCTGCCCCTCACCAGCCAAGGGCTCAAAACGCCTCATTCAGTCCCTAGTCTCTCCAGAGGCTGCTGCTTGGGAGACTAGCCAGGACATGCTCACATGCAAGGCAGACATGCCCCTCTCTGTCTCTGGCTTGGACATGTTTGTGTGTGTGTGTGTGTGTGTGTGTGTGTGTGTGTGTGTGTGTGTGTGTGTGTGTGTGTGTGTGTGTGTGTGTGTGTGTGTGCGTGCGTGCGTGCGTGCGTGCGTGCGTGCGTGTGTGTGTGTGTGTGTGTGTGTGTGTGTTTGTGTGTGTGTGTGTGTGTGTGTGTGTGTGTGTGTGTGTGTGTGTGTGTGTGTGTGTGTGTGCGTGCGTGCGTGCGTGCGTGCGTGCGTGCGTGTGTGTGTGTGTAAACGCCCCTGATTGCCTAGCGCTGTGGGGACCAAGTGTCCCCCACAAATGATGAAAACAAGATTTTTTTGTTGTTGTTGTTGTTGTGAGGACATTGGCTACTCCCCACAGGGTAAAGAGGTTATCGTCTGGTTAGGGTTAAAGGGTTAGGTTTAGGTTAAGGTTAGGCTAAGAGTTAGAATTAGGCATGTAGTTAGAATGGTTAAGGTTAGGGTAAGGATTTAGGGAATGAATGAAGTCTATGGAATGTCCCTACAATGCATGAAAACATGGGTGTGTGTGTGCGTGTGCGTGTGTGTGTGTAGGGGGGGGGTGTTTGACTCTGCACACATACTCATCTAACACATTTATGAGCATATGTCGGCATTCTGTTTGAGTATTGAAGTCTGTATGACAAACACATTTTCCATCCTTTGGCATGAGACACAGCAGGAAACCACATGTGTACCCCCAACACACACACACACACACACACACACACACACACACACACACACACACACACACACACACACACACACACACACACACACACACACACACACACACACACACACACACACACACAACGCAAAACACTCTCAGCGTGTACTTCCTTCCTTCCTATAACCTCTTCTTGTCAACTGTAACTGTACAGGAAATATATTTTTCTCCTGCAAGGTCTTTCAAGGACAGTTTATATACTCTCTATACTATTTCCTCTGCAGTAGAATACACACCCTCTCCTCTTCCATCAGCAAAACCTGTGTACCCTCCCTTTATCGTAACCGAATCTGCATCGTCAGAGCCTGGCAGTTGGTCCCCACCCATACCAGCCCTGAAAATCACTGGCTCCACTCCCGTGGACTCTATCAAGACCATATGGCTGATGCCCCTGTCTCTCGCATTACACGTGCATCTGTTGCTATAGGGCCTACTGGCACCTTCAAAGAGGGATTTTTTCTCCCAGATTTTTTCTTCTTCTCATGACCACCAGTCCTTTAGAATAGATGTCACTTGATGTTTGTATAAAGGCTAGATGGTGTCTGTTCATGTGGGTGACGTGTCTGTGATAAGTGTGAGCCTGAGGAGAGACTTCTTTTTGAGTCAATATGTTGGAGAGAGAGAGATATGTGGGCGAGACAGGAGGACGTATATGTGTGTGTGTGTGTGTGTGTGTGTGTGTGTGTGTGTGTGTGTGTGTGTGTGTGTGTGTGTGTGTGTGTGTGTGTGTGTGTGTGTGAGATGGTGTCTTTGTGTGTATTTGATGGTCCCTTGGGTATATCCCCAGAGAGGGGTATTTTTCATACAACACAAGCTACGGGTCAGTTTTCCTTGGGGAAAGCACCAGTCTGCACCACAGCTTGAAGCTATGCTTACACCCCCCCCCCCCCCCCCCTCACACACATACATGGGTCTCTGTCTCTCTCTCTCTCTCTCTCTCTCTCTCTCTCTCTCTCTCTCTCTCTCTCTCTCTCTCTCTCTCTCTCTCTCTCTCTCTCTCTCTCTCTCTCTCTCTCTCTCTCTCTCTCTCTCACACACACACACACACACACACACACACATAGCGAGCGCTCTGCACTCTAGTGGAACCACATTCCTTATCAATCTAATAGTGAATAATTTTCTTCACATGTACACACCCATCCGCCTGGCCACACCCACATCCGCTCCTCTACATAAGCGGGGTCGTGGCCATACTAACAGCTCCTTCCCAAGTCTTTCACCACCGAAGGCGAAGACCACGGGGTCCTCAGTGAGTCAGTGCAGAGCGCTCGCTATACTCATATAACTATGGTTATAGGATAACCGTATGTTATATTACGCTCTGCACTCTAGTGGAATACAGGAGCTGAGCAGAGCGGAAGCTCGACAAATGTACCCGCTGAGGCCCCCCACAACCATCAGAACCGGGGAGGACCCGAGCCCCCGGACCCCCCTAGAGGGGGACGGGAGGGAATTGGATCCGACTGTGCGAAGAGGGTTTAGCATCTCAACGCACAGGGTGAGCAGATCGTGGGACTTACCTTCACACAGAAGGACCCGCGACCACTCAGGCGCGCATCCCACATGCCACTAGGGAACGAATGGGGGGAAAAAAAACCATTACAGCCCCTAACATCACGGGGTCAAAGGTCAAGAACCCAAGCCTGTGGCAAGGCCATAGCAGCGGAGCGCGGAGGAGAACCCAGCCCCAGGAACAGCCTGAGGGCCAGGACCCCCCGCAAAGGGGGCCTGGTGAGGCCAACGATGCCGTAGCATCGAGACCCCACCAGACGGTCACTAGTGACACCACCCCCCACATCGCCAGCGTATCGGACAGGGCCCAACCCAAGAGCAGGCCCTTCCCCCCTACAGCACGCCGCCCTGAAGCACTCTACAGAGGCTACACCCCCAGTCGGCGCACCGGGGAGACAACTCCAAGAGGTTGATCCCTCAATCCTGGCAACAGGCCAAGATCATAACTTGACCTGTGCCCGGAGCACTGCGGACTAGACAGGCGCCTAAGGGGTCTACTGTGAACAGCAACCCGGCGGAAGGGGCGTTCGGTATGCTGTGCACCATGTCGCAGCCTCCACAAAACCCGACCGAGGTCGAGGCAGAGAAGGCTGACACGATTGGCAGACGTCATGAAAAGTGTGGGGCACACTCGCAGGCAGACGGGGTCAAGCCCGGCCTAAACCCGAGAGTCAACTCTGCTACCAACACACTGGGGAATCAACCACCCCCCTATGTTTAGTTTAACAGGAGGCGGTTGTTCCCTTAACCCCCCCAAGAAAGAAACTCCGAAACACAACTGCGTGTATACACCGGCTATACAGGCAGTACAAGTGTTTCAGTTTTCAAGAAGGGGTTAACCCAGGCCAACAGGTCGACGAAAACAAGTCCGGACCTGGGCCCGGCGGACCGGGACGTACACAGGGATGCCAGAGGGGTACAATAGAACCACCTCGACAGCCCCCTCCCAGCCCCACCGAGCAGGGGAAGGGAGGGGCGAAAAATAATGGAGAAGGACCAGGCCCCTTAGCACAGCGCAAAGTACAACACAATATGGACCAAGCAACTGCGAAGGATAACTCGTAGTGACGTACCCACGACACACACCTCCATAACATCAATCCCTGCGACGCCCGGGCCAACCCGGGATTTTCCCCCCGAAAAAGCACAAAGTCCTTCAGGGCACCAGAACAACAGATCCGCGCCCCGGGCGGACAACGGGTTAACTGACCTGGTCCGGCGCGACCAGAACCAGTCCTGTGTCCTAGTCACGCCGCCATCCCCAGTCCTAAGAGGGGGGTAGGTACGCGCGTCGATCTAAAACATCACAGAGGGCGCCACCAATATGGTCAGAACATGAACGCACCGTGCCCGGTGGCCCACCCCATGGGCGTGAGACCCCTCCGCCAATGCTTTGATCTACTCCGTCATCTCCTCCAAGAGATGAGCGAGAGTTCGTCGAGACTAACCTAGTACACTGGCGCTCGGAAGAGATAAAATCTCCATCCCAGTCGCGTGTAACTGTTCCGCAACAGTAAGTGACTTCCGGGGTAGGCCTGATTGGCCCCGACAGGCACGTGACGCGGCAAACTCAGGACGCGCAACGAGGCTGCTGAGAGCTGTCGCGCGGAAATAGGCTGTCTATTGCCATTCTCTAACACAAACTCTAACCTTAACCAGCTCCTTAACAGCGCCTAAACTTAACCGTTCTAACCTTAACCAACTCCGAAACAATGCCTAACCTTAACCTTAACCTTAACTGTTGTGAAGGATCAGATTAAACCGAATATATATATATTTATTTACGGATATATATTTAATAGTATTTGTATATCGTTTGATATCCCTTGTATATTCCTTGTATATATACACTGAATATCCCTTTGGTCTACTAACAGCCCATAATAGTTTCATTCTCTCATTGGACAAGAACTTGGCGCCAGCAGCCAAGCCCCTTGGTTCAAGTTCAATCGTGCCGACGAACATGTCGTTACTAGCCCCGGTTCCGCGTAGGAATACGTCTGCCGAAATACCAATGGTACTATTTGTTCACAGCGCATATATATATGGCGCAAGTAAAGTAGAACTTCCCTTAGCCCTTAGTTCTTTACCCTCCAACCTAGTGGCAAGACGTTAAGCCTCACCCACGATACACGTGTGGTGCAGTATGGTCAACTTGGCCTCAGAATGGCATTGAGACATCGTGTGGATTAATAGTTGAATTGTCATAGTTTGGCACTATACCGTCGAGTGGGACGTATTTCTATTAAGTTAATAATAGTCTATTATGTATGGTGCATCGTTCGGTTAGAGTTATAAAGTGAGCAGTACCCCCATCGTTTTCCTCGCGTTATCTAGAGTCTTAACCAGGCTGGGCAGACCACGTGTGGTGCTTTCATCCGAGGAGTTCTGGGCAAGGACGAGTGGACCTGCACATTGGATTACCTTACCCGGACGACGGCGAGCCCTACACGGCTTGGATTATCTACTTGCTTTGGGTGCTTTGATTATGCCATGGATAACAGCCAACACTGGTAAGTGTTGGAACTACCCCCGAGAGGAGTCCAGGTGAGACGGCGCTCTAACCCGAGTGAGGTCGCCTCACGTCTCTTCGTTGTGGACCGGCAGCTACCGTCTACAAGAGGGCCCAACTGTATTCATCTGTGGACCAAGGTTCTGTGGGCACCGTGTTCAGCACTCTGAATTCTCCCAAGAAATCGTTGGCCAGATGGGATATCGCCAGCGGCTCTCCTAACCCCCCCCCCCTACTGACTTACAACCAGCGGGACCCCCTTTAGTGTATCCAGCTATAATCATTAAGTACCATCGCTATAGTTCCCTAAAGAACCAGGTTGTATACTTGCTTCCTGCGTAACCAGAGATTGGACATTCAATGTTGATTTGCCTACGAATACTCATTTGCCTTACAAGTGCATTCAAATCATAAATGTCATTACGTGAACGTTGTATATACCCTTTGCTATATATTAAAGATTCGACGGATACATTTGTGTGGACTTGGTTTCATCAGGTGGGAAAGTGTTCATCATATCTATATCATGTACTGTGTGGCCAGTAGTTAAAGTACATAAAGCGGTAGTGGTTTAATGATACCATACTTATCAATACAGTCAGGGAATTGTACCCCTCAGTTACAATTGGTCCTTCGAGCCGGAGGGTAACTAGTGTAATATTAATATAGTGTTATTAATATTGAAATGGCCTATGATGAACACTCCACGAAACGGTCCTCCTAACGTAGAACGCCCGCGGCGCAGACGACAGCCACCTCCGTACTTAGAGGATTACGCTGTCAGTCAACTACCTAGCCTTCTACAAACGGTAAACGCGGTAAAAGTAGAAAGTAAAATTATGTCTGACCTTAACGACCAGGTTACCCCGACCACAGAGGCCCTAGTGGGTTCTAATGTAACTGACCAAGCTCACGGTGGGGACCAGGAGGGAGCTGACATGCCTTTACCCCCCGCCAATACCGAAGAAGTAGTCCCCGACCAGCCCCGGGAGGAAGACAACCCTACAGAGAGAGAACTCTGCACGGAAGAAGAGGAGGAGAGCGCCGAGGAAATAGAGCTCCAGGACTCCCCAACGAGTACCGCCAGGAGCGGCTCACCTCTACAACCGTCTTCCCCCAGCGAAGCGGAGAGGATGCTATCACAGGCGTTCCTCGTCAGCCTGACAGCCTCTACCGAACACGATCGACTCCAGGGTGAACGCGATCGACTTCAGGGTGAACGCGGTCGACTCCAGACACAGCAACGGAG
Source organism: Notolepis coatsorum (assembly GCF_963971535.1). Lineage (NCBI taxonomy): Eukaryota > Metazoa > Chordata > Actinopteri > Aulopiformes > Paralepididae > Notolepis > Notolepis coatsorum. The sequence continues at coordinate 55,954,999 of NC_140183.1, read as the reverse complement.
CGAAGAAGAGCGCATACGCCTGGAGATGAGACGCCTTCAGACGGAAGAGAATATGGCAAGAGACCGGGCAGACACCCAGCGTGCCGCTGCCGGTGCCCAAAGAGAAGCAGAGCGCGACCTCGCTCTCATCCAGCGCGAAACCGAGCGCGACAGACTACAAGCCGAGCGCGACAAGCTACAAGCGCAACTAATGGAGCAGCTGATCCTCAAGGCAACACCCTCTCCCTCCGCCAGGGGTTCAAGGAACTCGTCGAGACAACAGTCAAGGGCAGCGTCTCCTAACCGAGCAAGCGACCCTGAACTTGACCAACAGACCAAGCCTATACCCCCCGCAGACCCCCTTCCCCGACCGGTCCAAGCGAGACCCAGCTACAAGGAAGGAGCAGCATACACTGCGGAGAAGCTAAATAAACGACTACAGGATCTAGAGGACCTGATAGAAGAAGAAGAGGGAGAGGAGGAGAACCAAGCCCGACGACAGCACAGTACTCCACCGGACCAGGAGGTCCAGTACAGCCCAGGCTATACCCCCGCGGCGCTGCGCTACAGACCCCCGACTCTATTCACGGGTGAGCACGACGCACGACCAGCCCCGAGGAATAGCACCTGGACCAGCGGGCCATGGTACCCTGCCGGTACCAGCCCACAGAGAGGCGCAAGAGGAGACTCGCCTAGGAGGCCTCTCCCCCAACGCTCGCCGATGTATCAGCCATCCACGGCGTCATACATTGCCACACCGACCATCCCAGACTTCACCCATGAGAATCGGGCACAGTACACGGAGCTCCGAATGTGCTTAGAGACAATGATGGTGGATGTCGTTGATGAACGTCACAAGTATGCAATATTACTGAAGCACCTGAAAGTACCCCGAGCGCACAATATAGCGCTAGCCTATGCCACCTCTACGACCCCATACACCGCGGCTCTAGCAGCGCTGGACCAGAGATATGGACGTATATGGGATTACGTAATCCAAGAGATAAGGCATATTGACCGCCTACCCCCAGCAACAGACAATCGCTCATTAGACGACCTGTCTATAAAAGTGCAGTCCCTGGTAGGGATGCTGGGAGCGCAACGAGAAAAGGGTATGCACGAGCTATACGCCAACTCTAACGTCGAGAGGATTTTAGAGAAGCTGCCACCCGCCAGACAAGAGCGTTTTAGGCGGCAGAGAGACCACCGTGATCCTAACGGTCCCGAACCATCCCTCCTCGATCTAGCCGACTTCCTGGCGAGAGAAGTCAGCAGCTTACGACTGGATACGTTCGTGCGGAGCACACCAAGCTCCAGAGAGGGACCCAGGAGAATAAACGATGGAAGAAGATCGGTGACTGTCATGCACCAATCAGAATCAGTACCGAGCAGTAAGAACCACAGTACCCCCTCGAGAAAAGAGAAGTGGAAGATGGTGTGCCCGTACTGCGAGAAGGAACACTGGCTGTCACAATGTGACCTGTTCACAAAGATGAATGCAGAAGAAGTGAGTCAATGGATAAAGTCCAACAGGCGCTGTTACCGATGTGCGCGCAGTCACATGGCAGCCGAGTGCCGGCCTAAAGAAGAGGTGCAGTCGGTGTGACGGAGCCCACCTAGATGTCCTACACGACAGTAACAGAAGAAAGCCTGCACCTGCACCATCGAGCAGCACCAAGGCAAGTGTCATGTACATTGACCCCGCCAGCAGCAGCGGCGCCCAAGTGCTCTTAAAGGTAGTCCGTGTAACATTGAGCTACCAAGATAAAGTCATGGACACTTACGCCGTCCTTGATGACGGGTCAGAGAAGACCCTTCTGCTCGCGTCCGCTGCGGCCCAGCTGGGACTGCGGGGGAGCGAGAACCAAATGACGTTTCGGACAATAAGAAGAGATTTAAAGACGATAAAAGGCGAGAATGTCTCCTTCACTATCGCAGCAAGCGGGCAGCCAGAGCGACGGTATAGGATTACAAATGCTTTCACCAGCCAAGAAATAGGACTATCACAGTACACCTACCCCATCGCCAAGCTGATGGATAAATATGTGCACCTGCGTCAACTACCTATCCCGCTCATAGACGGCGCCACCCCGACCCTGCTGATAGGCTCCGACCATGCAGACCTCATAGTCCCGATAGACCGGGTCCATACAGGACCCAGAGGCTGTCCTGCAGCAGTCGAGACCCGCCTAGGATGGACACTACAAGGCCCCCTCGCTAAATCTCTCAACCGAACAGCAGCCACTAGCTGCCTCCACTCCAGAGTGACAGAAGAAGACACCACTCTCCTGCAGCATGTCGAGAGGCTATGGACACTAGAGACAATGCCCTTTAAGAACGAAAAGAAAGACATTCGTTCTAAAGAAGACATTTACGCCATAAACCTCCTCGAGCAAGGGACAAAGAGAGTCACAGTCGGCGGAGTGATGAGATACGCAACTCCACTCCTGAGGCGAGAGGGAATGCCCACCTTTCACGCCACGAAAGAAGCTACGGAGCGGTATCTATTGAACACAGAGCGGCGCCTAGCCAAAGACCCCGCTCAAGAGAGTGTGTACCGCGCTGAGATTGAGAAGCTAATCACAGCGAGACACGTAATGAAGATTGACATTAAAGAGGCCGATCAGACGACCGAATCATGGTACGTGCCGCACCACAAGGTCCACCACAACGGCAAGGATCGCATTGTGTTTAACTGCAGCTACCAGATCGGATCCCAGAATCTGAATAAAGAGCTCTTGCCCGGCCCCACACTCGGCCCCTCTCTACTAGGCGTGCTACTACGCTTCCGCCAGGACAAGGTGGCTATCAGCGGGGATATCAAAGGGATGTTCCTGCAGGTGAGACTAGTGGAGGAGGATAAGCCCCTACTGCGGTTCCTATGGAGAGAGAGGATCGGAGATGAGCACCCAGCCATCTACCAATGGGAAGTCCTCCCCTTCGGAACCACATGCAGCCCGTGCTGTGCTACATTTGCACTGCAGAAACACGTCGCAGAGGACCCAGCAGCAGATGAAGAGGTCCGACACAGTGTGAAGAACAGTTTCTACGTGGACAACTGTTTACAAAGCGTTTCGACCCAAGAAGAAGCCGAGGCTCTCCTACTCAAGCTACGCGCCTCCCTGATCAAAGGCGGCTTTGATCTCAGGCAGTGGGCCAGCAGCGACCCGCACGTATTGCGCAGCCTCTCCCCCGCGGACAAGGCTGCCAGCAGCGAGACCTGGATGGCGACCATCCCAGGAGAAGCCCAAGAAATGACACTAGGACTAGTCTGGCGCTTCAAAACAGACTCGCTCCACTATAGACACAAACCCCTGACCACGGAGCAGGGAAGGTCGACGGCGATACCGACCACCAGACGGAGTGTGTACAGAACACTCGCCAGACAATATGACCCGTTGGGATGTATTCTACCTTACACCACCAGGGCAAAGATGATTGTACGAGCACTATGGGACAAGGACCAGGGCTGGGACGACCCAATACCCGCACACCTTGCCTCCACATGGAGAGAGTGGGAGACGGAACTCCGCTCACTCCCAGGCGTCAATATACGCCGCAGCTACTTCCCACCCACAGTGAGGCCAGAGACATGCAAGATGGATCTACACGTCTTCAGCGACGCCTCCGAAGTAGCCTATGGATCTGTGGCCTACTTGCGTGCCCAAGAGAAGGGAGGAGAGATACACACCGCTTTCATCCTGGCTCGCTCAAGAATAGCCCCACGAAAGCAACAATCTATCCCGCGTCTAGAGCTCTGCGCAGCCCTAGCAGGAGCGCATCTAGCCACGTTAATCCAACGTGAACTCACCATCCCGGTGCAAAGAACAATCTTGTGGTCAGACTCTACGACAGTACTCACATGGATCAAGTCTGATTCATGCAGATACAAGGTCTTCGTGGGAGTCAGAGTCACAGAGATTCAAGAGTTAACAGAAGCAGCAAGCTGGCGGTATGTGGACACCAAACACAACCCAGCTGACGTCATCACCCGGGGAATGTCCCTAGATGACCTCACCCGTCACAACATCTACAGTGACGGACCAGAGTTCCTCAAGCTCCCGGAAGAAGAGTGGCCTACGCCCACCCCACGGGAGGCGAGTAAAGAGGTGGCTGAAAACAAGAAACCTATGTTCTGTGGATTGAGCACAGTCGCCTCCACAGACCCCAACATAGATGATTGCCTCACCCTACAGAGTGCGCAGATAAAGACATTCCTGTGGCACCACCCAGAGATTCAGCCCACCACTGACATTTCAGCAGCTGACTACGAAGAAGCAGAACTTCTTCTACTACAACGAGCCCAGAGAGACTCGTTCCCCGATGAGCTAGACTGTCTACAGGGAGGAAAGCCCGTCCCATCAGACAGCAGACTGCTCCACCTGGCACCCGAGAGTGACGCCCATAATCTCATCAGAGTGGGTGGTCGTCTGCGGAGAGCCCCCGACCTACCGGATGACGTTAAGTACCCGATAGTCTTGAACAGCCGACACAAGGTCACAGAGCTGATCATAAAGAAATACGACGAGGATGTACACCACGCAGGAGCAGAGAGAGTCTTCGCGGAGATCAGACGTCGCTATTGGATACTTCAAGGGAGAGAAGCAGTGCGACGCTTCCAGCGAACCTGTCTAGACTGCCGAAAGTGGCGCGCGCAGCCCAGCATACCCCGGATGGCTGACCTACCTCCCTGTCGCCTCCGACTCGGCGACAAGCCCTTTCACTCCACAGGCATGGACTGTTTTGGCCCGTTGTATATAAAGAAAGGAAGAGGAACCGAGAAGCGGTGGGGTATTGTATTCAAATGCATGACCACCAGAGCGATACATATCGAACTCCTTCCAACCATGAGCACAGACTCATTCCTTATGGCCTTCCGAAGATTCACATCACGGAAAGGAAAACCGTCTACATTGTTGTCTGATCACGGGACAAACTTCAAAGGCGGAGAAAGAGAGCTGAGAGAGAGCTTCCAAGCTATGGGCCCAGAACTTAAGACCCACCTCGCTCCATCCCAGATTGACTTCCAGTTTAATCCCCCGAACGCACCCCACTTCGGTGGAACCTGGGAACGAGAAGTACGTTCTATAAAGACAGCCCTGTACGCCGTGCTTGGGGCCCAGACTGTAGCGGAAGAAGTCCTAATGACAGTCCTCACGGAGATCGAGGGAGTATTGAACTCCAAGCCCCTCGGCTACGTCTCCAGTGATATAGCAGATGTCGACCCAGTCACCCCCAACACACTCTTGATGGGGCGGCTGGACCCCGCGCTACCCCAGACAATGTACAGGCCTGAAGAAGCGAACGGCCGAAGAATGTGGAGGTACAGTCAAGTAGTAGCTGACAAGTTTTGGAACAGCTTTCTACTCCACTACCTACCGTCTCTACAGACCCGCCAGAAGTGGGTAAAAGAGAGAGACAATTTGACAGAAGGAACAGTCGTCATGATTATCGACCCGTCACTACCCAGAGCTATGTGGCCGGCTGGCCGCGTAAGCAAAGTGATCACTGGTGCCGATGGCAAGGTCCGAGCAGCTGAGGTGCTCGTCCAAGGGCGAACTTACACACGACCCGTGGCGAGGCTAATAGAACTGCCCAGACTCCCAGACACTATCGATGACGACCATGACCCCATGACTTTGTGAGTTGACTGACCCTTACAGCGGACCTTGAGTGGTAGACAGTGCGGTCAATCTGTCTCTGCTTAGCTAATTAGGTGGGACTAATTAGGGGGCGGCTGTTGTGAAGGATCAGATTAAACCGAATATATATATATTTATTTACGGATATATATTTAATAGTATTTGTATATCGTTTGATATCCCTTGTATATTCCTTGTATATATACACTGAATATCCCTTTGGTCTACTAACAGCCCATAATAGTTTCATTCTCTCATTGGACAAGAACTTGGCGCCAGCAGCCAAGCCCCTTGGTTCAAGTTCAATCGTGCCGACGAACATGTCGTTACTAGCCCCGGTTCCGCGTAGGAATACGTCTGCCGAAATACCAATGGTACTATTTGTTCACAGCGCATATATATATATGGCGCAAGTAAAGTAGAACTTCCCTTAGCCCTTAGTTCTTTACCCTCCAACCTAGTGGCAAGACGTTAAGGTTCTCCTAACCCCCCCCCCCCCTACTGACTTACAACCAGCGGGACCCCCTTTAGTGTATCCAGCTATAATCATTAAGTACCATCGCTATAGTTCCCTAAAGAACCAGGTTGTATACTTGCTTCCTGCGTAACCAGAGATTGGACATTCAATGTTGATTTGCCTACGAATACTCATTTGCCTTACAAGTGCATTCAAATCATAAATGTCATTACGTGAACGTTGTATATACCCTTTGCTATATATTAAAGATTCGACGGATACATTTGTGTGGACTTGGTTTCATCAGGTGGGAAAGTGTTCATCATATCTATATCATGTACTGTGTGGCCAGTAGTTAAAGTACATAAAGCGGTAGTGGTTTAATGATACCATACTTATCAATACAGTCAGGGAATTGTACCCCTCAGTTACATTAACCATGCCTAACCTTAACCATAGAAAGAATATTGCCATTCTCTAAGACAAACTCTAACCTTAACCAGCTCCTTAACAGCGCCTAAACTTAACCGTTCTAACCTTAACCAACTCCGAAACAATGCCTAACCTTAACCTTAACCTTAACCATGCCTAACCTTAACCGGCGAAAGAATACACGTTAAAAAAGAAATCACGTTAAAAAAAAAAGATTTGATGGGATTCGAACTCACCAACAACGGACCGCAGGATCGCAGGACCGCTGCTCTGCCAGGTGAGCTGAAGCGCCGAATGAAAGTCATGGCGTATTTGGACGGTTACGTAATTCCTCAAGCTCTTTTGTGATCTGCACGGCCTCAGCCAGCTAATCACCCAACCCACACGTGTATGTGAATCAACTCAGACTACCATTGACCTCATTCTGACCTCCGACAAGTCCAAGATCTCCAATAAAGGGGTTATAGCATGCGGGTTAAGCGATCATTATATGATATTCTGTACCCGCAAAAAGCTAAAACAAAAGGCCGGCTGTCACAAAACAGTCACATCCAGAGACCTCAAAACCTACTCTAGCGAAGCCTTTAACCTAGAACTGGAGAGCCTGGACTGGTCAGAAGAGCTCAGTGGTACACTAGTTGAAGAAACATGGCTTGGTTTAAAAACCAAATTCTCAACAATACTAAACGACATGGACCCCTAAGAACCACCAGAGTAAAAAATCATGCTGAGCCGTGGATGCACTCCGAAATATTGACCACTATGAAAACCAGAGACAAAAAATGCTCTGAGTTTCGTAAAAGTCAGTCAAAGCTTACCAAAAGCTTGAGCAGTGAACTCCAAGCCCACATGACTGAACTCAAACTGCAAAGAAACAGACGTAAACGGACTTCCGGTTTGAGATGTTCGGGTAGACGGCCATTGTAAAGAGCTCCCGGTCAAAGAACAACGAAAAAGGAAGCTAAAATATCTAAAACAAAATAAAAAGTGGATGAACACGAGAAAAAGCGAAAGAAAAGCGACCCCAGAAGAGATACAAGCACCGGAGGAAAGTTATCGACACAAGGAGGTGACGCAGGAGGTCATTCAAGCTAGCATGACGCAAGGCAACAGAGCAGAGGTGCCCACTTGGGTAGTGGAGCTACAAGCTAGCATACAGACTAGCATCCAAGCTAACACGCAGAACATCCAGAACAATATCGACAGACTCAGGGAAGAATTAAAGAAGGGTCAGGATGAGCTCAGAGAAGAAATAAATAAGAGACTCGAGACAATTGATGGAAAACTACAGGAACAAAAGAAAGACATAAGGATGTTAGAAGACAGGACAGCTGAAACGGAGGGATGGAATACAGAAATACAAGGAATTCTAATGGCGACGCTCGAACAAAAAAACATGTTAAGAGAAAAGCTAACGGACTTGGAGGGGAGGTCAAGGAGAAATAATATACGAATATGGGGACTGAGAGAAGGGATAGAAGGAGACTCGATGACCAAATATGTAGACAACCTAATTCGAGAAGAATTGGAAATGTCAGACCTCGACAAGATAGAGATTCAAAGGGCACACAGGGCCCTAGCGCCGAAGCCACAGATAAACAGACCACCGAGAACAGTTATAGTTAATTTCTTGAAATTCAAAGTCAAAGAAAACATTCTCAGAGCAGCCTGGCAGACGAAGATGGAGGTGGAGGGGCAGAGGATAACCTTCAACCATGACTATTTAACAGAGGTGGCTGTAAAACGTCGGAGTTATGTTCAGATAAAAAAGACTTTGAAAGAGAAAGGAATCAGATTTCAATCACCAATGACCATGCTGAAGGTCCATTGGAAAGAAGGCATCAAGGTGTACAACGACGTGCGGGAAGAGACGAGGGACATGAACCGGAGAGGATGGAAGGTGCCAGGAGGAGAAGAAGAGAGACAGACGCTGATGCAGAGGTTGGAGAAGGCGAGAAGATGGACCAGGGTCGAGGGACGAGGACAAGGAGAGGAGGATGGGAAGGTGAAGGAGATCTGAACCGATTCAAAGCGGATCAACTGAGAAGAACAACGAAAAGACACGGGGAAGGGGAGCAGAGAGGAGACGAGAGGGGTCACAGTGCTCCAAGGAAGGATAAGTACAATACACATTAGACTGGTATACATACAATACAAGTAAATGTAAACATGAAAATGACTTATGCAATGAGAAGATGGTAAAGTACATCCGAGATAATTATACCAAAAGTTATAAAAAAGGACATGGAGATTCAAGAGATATATTGAGATGGACATGAAAGAACCACAGGATTACACGTGACACATAATACAAATAGACGGGAACATGAAAGTGACTAATGCAGAGCTTTTGACCGGGAGCTCGGAGGTCGCACACAGAACAAGTTGGACATGTATAGTGCACATCTTTTAGCCACTAGGGGGAGCCCTCTCACTAGGAGAGCCACTACTCCCCACCCGCCAGCGGGGGAAAGAGGGATACGACTGAGACCCTCTACTACCATGGAAGTACCAAGTGTTAATGTTGATGTTAATGTTTATTATGGTTATATGTATGTAAATCAGACAGGGATAGCAGAGGCTACAACCACACATATTATTTTATGTGACATGGGTAGAACGGGAGAACATTTGGAAAATAAATATGACACAAGTTAAGGGTATCAAAATGATGTTGTTGAATGTTAATGATATGAATAGTTTGATCAAAAGGAGTAAGGTGATGACGAAACTTAAGAAAGAAGAGGCGCAGGTTATCTTCTTACAAGAAACACATCTAATATCACAAGAACATGAAAAGCTGAAGAGATTCGGGTATGAGAATTAGTTTTATAGTTATTTTAAACAGAACCTTAGAAGAGGAGTAGCTATACTAATTAAGAACACAGTGAAGTTTGAAATGATCAGGGAAATAAGGGATAAAGAGGGGAGGTATGTAATGGTCAAGGGGAAAATGGAAGGTCAAAAGGTAACACTAGTGAATGCTCCACCAGAAAGTGAGAAATATCTATTTGAAACAATCTTTGATACCATAGCGATGGAAGGGGAAGGGGTCCTAATCTGTACAGGTGATTTTAATGTAGTACTGAACTATGACATAGACACGACAAGCACAAAGAAATGGAGGACAAACATTAGCAAATATATGAATATACAAATGGCAGAATTAGGAATCATGGATATATGAAGAGAAATGCACACACTAGATAGAGAATACACACATTATTTGCATCCACACACAACATATTCAAGGATAGACTATTTTCTCATGACAACAGGGGACAGATACAGGGTAGAAGACTGCAGGATAGGGGTAACGGACATATCAGACCATAGCGCAATATATCTGACAGTGAATCTTAAAAGTAGGCAGAGAAATACAGTTTGGAGACTGAACGTAGGACTATTAAATAACAAAGGTTTGGTTAACGAAGTAAAAGGAGACATAATTAGATACAGAGAAGAAAATGATAATGGAGAGGTAGACCCAAACATTTTATGGGATGCACTAAAGGTAGTAATACGTGGAAAATGTATAGCAAAGACGGCATTACTCAAGAAGGCCAGAATAGAGACATACCAGAACTTGATAAAGAAACTGAAAGAATTAGAGAAAGAACACCAAAGCTCAAAGAACCAAAAGACACTTAGAGAGGTAAAGGAAGTTAGAGGAAAGATAAACAAAGAACTGCTGACAGAAATAGAGAAGAAAGCTAGATACATGAAACAGACATACTATGAAGGAGGACCGAGAGCGACCAGACTTTTAGCTAGACGAATCAGGACACAACAAAAACTGAACACAATACACACAATAAGGGACACGAACACAAACAAAATACTAAGAGAACCAGCTGAAATAGAGAAGACATTTGAAGAATACTATAAGAAACTATACACACAACCGATAGCGGCAGGAGAAGAGGAGATAGAGAAATTTTTTGAAAATTTAGATCTACCATCAATAGGGAAGGAACAGAACGAAATATTAAATGCAGAGATTACAGAACAGGAAGTGGGGAATGCGATCAGTAAAGCAAAGAACAGTAAGTCACCGGGTAGCCACGGATTCCCCTCTGAATTCTACAAAACTTTTAGACAAGAATTGAGCCCCATATTAAAAGCAGCATTCAGACACACGATGAAAGAAGGCACAATGCCACCTTCATGGAAAGAAGCCATAATTACTACAATTCCAAAAGAAGGGAAAGATAGAGAACTATGTAGCAGTTTCAGACCAGTGTCCATACTTAATGTAGATTACAAGATGTATACATCAATAATATCCAAAAGATTTGAGACATTTATGACAGATATTATAGACGAAGACCAGACCGGATTCATTAAAGGAAGACAGACACAGGATAACATAAGGAAGACGGTGCAGATAGTAGAGGAGATACAAAAGGAAGGAGGAAGTGCAGTTAGCCTAGATGCAGAAAAAGCATTCGACAGTGTAAGCTGGATATTTCTATATAAAGTATTGGATAAATTTGGATTAGACAAAAACGCTATGAAAACAATTAGGGCATTATATAGAGAACCGACGGCAAGGATTAAGGTAAATGGCAGTCTGACAGACAGGATTAAACTAGAGAGAGCTACCAGACAGGGTTGTTGTCTTTCGCCGACGCTCTTCGGTGTATTCATCGAACCACTGGCTCAACTAATTAGACGGACCAAAGACATCAAAGGGGTGGAGATAAGGGGAACAGAACATAAATTGGGACTGTTCGCAGACGACGTGATAGTATATATGAGACAACCAGACACAAGCTTTCTGACACTGATGGATTTACTGACAGAATATGGATATTACTCAGGGTATAGACTCAACGTGACGAAGACACAGACTTTAGCACTGAACTACACTCCAACGATAGAGATCAAAGAAAAATACAAAATTAAATGGGACATGGACAGGATCAAGTACTTAGGGGTGAACATTACAAGAGGGGTGGAGGGGTTATACGAGGCAAAATATACACAGATTAATCAGAAAATCAAGAGAGACCTAGAAAGATGGACAGTAATGCCCCTAGATTTCAGCTCAAGGATCGAAATCATTAAGATGAACATATTACCAAGGTTATTATACCTATTTCAGTCTTTACCTATATTAATACCACAAAAACAATTCAGGGAATGGGATGGACAGATATCAAGATATGTGACTCTACAACTACCAAAGGAGAAAGGAGGAATGGCAGTACCCAGTTTAGAAGGCTATGCAGCACAGCTTAGGACAGTAGCATGCTGGTGCAATGTGAATTATGAAGCCAAATGGAAAGATATAGAAACCAAACGAGAGGGATTCAAAGTGCAGGCACTAATAGAAGATAGGGAGCTGTTTAGAAGACAGGAACAACTACTAGACCCAATTACCAAATTCACTATAAACATATGGAACACAATAGTAAAGAAATACAAGCTAGAAAAATAATCCAAGATACTGAGATGGATAACACACAACAACAAATTCAAACCAGGGATAGACGACCATGGGTTCAAAAGATGGGAACGGGGGGATAACAGCAATATGTACAATGATAGAAGGAGGGGTGATGCAGACTCTACAAAAATTGAAAGAATGATTCGGACTAGAGAATAGAGACCACTTTAGATATTTACAGTTTAGAGATTACTATAACTGTTACAAAGGGTCAGATTAAACCGAATATATGTATTTACTGATTGATATATATTGCATAATATTTGTATATCGTTTTGATATCCCTTGTATATTCTTTGTACATATACACTGAATATCCCTTTAGTCTACTACAGCCCATAATAGTTCATTCTCTCATTGGACAAGAACCTGGCGCCAGCAGACAGGCCCCTTGAGTCAAGTTCAATAGTGCCGACGAACATGTCCCAACTAGCCCGGTTCCGCGTAGGAATACGGCTACCGAAATACGAATGGTACTATTTGTTCACCGTGCATATAAATAGGGCGCAAGAAATGTAGAATTCCTCTTAGTCCCTTGTCCCGTTCAGTCTCGTTCAGTTCCAGTTATCCAAGTGACGTCTCTCCCCACTACGCAACGTGCAATGCTCCGTCACAGGCGGCTACACCCCCCCTGCCATCATCACCCCCATCCACTCCGTTCGAGGCGGTGTTTGCGGACTTCTTCGACTATGGGGGCCGCCACTACCTAGTTGTCGGGGACCGGCTCTCGGGCTGGGTAGAGGTCCTGAGCTCTACGGCTGGTACTGCCCTGGCAGGCTCAGCAGGCCTGGTCCAACACCTCCGTTCGTTCTTCGCCACTTTCGGCGTACCGGAGGAGCTCTCAAGCGACGGCGGTCCGGAATTCAAGGCGAGCCACACTGAGGACTTCCTCCACCTATGGCACGTCAAGCACCGTGTGTCCTCCGTCAGCTTTCCGCAGTCGAACGGGAGGGCAGAAGTGGCGGTGAAGGCTGCTAAGCGCCTCCTGATGTCCAACACCGGCCCGTCGGGCAGCCTTGATCAGGACCGCTTCCTGCGCGCGATGCTGCAGTTGAGAAACACACCTGACCCTGACTGCAACCTCTCGCCAGCGCAGATCATCTTCGGCCGCCCCCTTCGGGGCTCGCTCTCCTTCGTGAACCGCCTCGAGAAGTTCTCGAACCCGCATATCCGCCTGCTGTGGCGCGAGGCATGGGCGGCAAAGGAGGACGCCCTTCGGACCCGTATGTCCCGTACCACCGAGTCTCTGGGGACTCACTCAAGACCGCTCCGCCCGTTGGCACTCGGCGAGAGAGTATTCCTCCAGAACCAGCAGGGCCCGAGCCCTCACAAATGGGACAGGTCAGGTGTGGTGGTGGAGTCACTGGGCCACGACCAGTATCGGGTCAGGGTCGACGGTTCGGGACGTCTGACATTGCGCAACCGGCGTTTCCTCCGCGCCTACACACCGGCCACACCCTGCGCCCATCAGCAGTCGGCTGCGCCGTCGCCGCCACCTACTGCCCTGGGACGTCTGCCCCCACCCGTTGTGCCCACCCTGGCCCCCACCCGTCAGCCCCCGCCCGCGATGCCCCAGGGGTTTACTCAGCAGCCGGCTGATGGGCCCCGCGACGTGGCTATGGGCGCCTTCCCTATGGCGCCTGCAGATGAGGCGGCCTCTGACCTCACCGCTCCTGCCAGTGCCTTCCTGGGCACGCCGCTCCCGGTGCCGCGGTCGCCACCGACGCTGCCCCTGCCTACTCGGCCGGGCCGCGTGAAGAGGCCGCCTGCACGTTACGAGCCCGAGTCCGGCAGCTGGATACAGGATTTAGACCGTTAATCTATTCCGACCCTTAGCTTTCCGGTCTGGGGGGGATGAAGAGTTTATCGCCGGCCACTAGAGGGCAGCGTCTTACCAGCATCCAACCGGATATGCCTTGCACTGCGCTGGTATTGCTGAGCGGCCATCTTAGTTCTCATTCCTCACTTTGCCTCCTGGAGAGACAGACGTTCGTTCACTCATTCACGTGAGATGCTTGATGCACCATTACTGTTCATACATATTATATATTATATTATATATGCATTATATAGATATATATATTTATGTGTTACTATAGTGTTACTGTGTATTCATGATATAAGTTGTCAGCTGACTGTGCTGTCTGTGTCTGTTTCAGGGTGTCTTCATCTTTGTCTTTTATTAAATACTGAAACTGACATTGAGGAGTGTGTTTCTTCAATTAATGAAACAGTTTTAATGTGTGTTAAAGGTTAAAAGTAGTTGCCATGACAGCGCGTCACATGACAACCAGAAGAGGGGCGGGCCTGTCGTTGCTATGGCGAGAATATAGAAAAGTAAGTTTCTTCCGGGTGTAAGCCAAACTGAGATACAAACCACACAGAAGAGAAGAAGCTTGATCAGAGACTTTGAAACGATTTCCCCCCCCTCCCCTCGTGGGGAAAGGGGGGAGGACTGACATGGCACGATCACAGAGAAGGCTTTTGGAATAACCACCAGGCCGCGACGACACCGAGCGGGGAGAGATCATTAGAATAATGAATTTAGTTTTCTTCCAAAGACCTTTTCAAGGACAATACAATCTGATAACATCTGATCTGAGGCTCTTGTTTATGGAATAAACAATGTTTTTCCAAGAAAGGTATTGCGCTGTCAAGTGTCGAATTCTTACGAAGGCGGGGAATTATTATGGTTACGGATTGCATTAAAGGGGAATGACAAAGATTGTATCAGCCAGTATGAGAAGACGTCCAAGAAATAAACACAACGCAGAGTCAGCGGATGGAGAGATAACACAAGCCAAACAGATGAAGAGGTGATACTGGCTGAACCATCAGGATCTAACAGTTGGTGCGCGTTTGCCGGATATTTGCAAAAGATAATAACAACAGAAAAATACTTTTCAATGGGGCGATAGTGAACAACAGCCATCGTGTGGGAGAATCATGAAGCAAGGCCGGCCAGCCCTGGTAGAGAGTCGAGTCGAGCGGTCATGAGGCGCGAACCAGTGTTGTAGGAGAAAGATGTGAGTTCACTTGCACCCACGGTTGTTTGATCTTTAAGCCAAATAAAGAACTATGTACATCCGTAAACATAAGTAGCGACAGAGAAGCCAGCTGTAATAATATGAGAAAGACAAACTGAGAATGAGTGATGTGGTGGAAGAGAGCCGAGAGAGCGGCAGAGGTTTTATCTAGCTCAGAGAAAAGGAAAACAAAACAGCCACTGTGTAGAAGTGTGTTTTGGACAGGCAGCGATGCAGAGTGTTGTTTTGAAAACCGAGAGGTTTATCTACAGAGAATGAAAACGAACGGGGCCGGTGCAGAATCGTATGTGCGAGATGAGGAGAGGGGGGGACAGCTGAACCTGATGAAAAAGATTTTTATGGCGGGACTGTTATGACAAGACCGTCGCCTGAAATGGCTCACCTTAGACTGGTGCAGTGGTCTTTGAGACGACCGGAATTTGTTATAACAGGAGGAGAGCCGAATAGAGATTTACCTTAAAGTGTGTATTATGTCCGATCAGGCAAGAGTTTAGTCCGGGATAAGCGTCCCCTGATATGGATAGAAAAGAGAGAAAAACATATTTTTAGGCCTTTGAAGGGAGGGCAGCGGCCGTTTGTTTAAGAGAGTAGCCATCTTCACGACAGGAGAAACACAAGTACGAGTTAGTAAGTAAGTAAGTAAGACTTTATTTATATAGCACCCTTCCCAGCACGAAGGCGCAGAGTCAATCAAGAGCGAGAGAGTGATTGAGGCATTAAAGGGACAGTGCGGGGGAGGGGGAAAGAGCCAGTTTTGTGTCTCCACGGTAATACAGAGCCAGTGCTCTGAGGGTCGGCAGCTTGGAACAGAAACACCACGAGATAACCACAAAGACCAGATAGACAAGATGGCCGCAAGGCTCCACGAGGAGGCGAACAGGAACTAGGGACCAAGGAGAGACACGTCAGCTAAAGTACTCTAGACTGAGTTGGCCGCCATCTAGGGGTGGGAGTGGGGAATGCAGGCAAATATTTGAAGATGGATATCTGCTACCATCTAGTGGCAGAGAGTGGTCTCTGCTACCCTTTTAGTGAGTCGGCTGCCATCGAGGGGTGGGAGTGCGGGGAGTGATTCCAGATTACTGGATCAAGTGAAAAAGGGTAATATTATTATAGTAATAATAGTGATTCCAGTTAGAAGAGTTCAATTTAATTAAAGCTTGTGTGTATACACGGTGGTGTGTGTTAGGTTAGAGCGACGGACAGCTCCAGGGCGACGAACGGCTCTGTGTTTAGGATAGAGCGACACAGCTCCAGGGCGACGGAACTGCTCTGTGTTTAGGATAGAGCAACGCACAGCTCCAGGGCGACGGAACTGCCCTGTGTTTAGGATAGAGCGATGCACAGCTCCAGGGCGACGGAAACTGCTCTGTGTTTAGGATAGAGCGACGCACAGCTCCGGGGCGACGGACTGCTCTGTGTTTAGGATAGAGCGACGCACAGCTCCAGGGCGACGGAACTGCGCTGTATTTAGGGTAGAGCAATGGACAGCTCTGTTGTTGTTTAGAGCGACAGACTGCTCTGTTGTATGTTAGAGCGACAAACTGCTCTGTTGTATGTTAGAGCGATGCTCTGTTGTATGTTATTAATATGATAATATTGATAGACAAGTTAATTAAATAGAGTTTAATTATACAATGGATGAAATAAGAACTTCACAGAGAGATGAGGTGCAGTTAATTAACGAGGTTAAGGTGGAAAATAACGAGGGAGTTTCATTTCCAGTTGCGCCTTCTCACACCTGACAAATAGGCAAGAGTTTTCAGACGACACAGTCACCAGAAAGAACTGGCGCGGGCTGGGGGTCAAGCTGGGACGAAGATAGAGTTGGGAAGTGGGTATCGGTAAGCTGCTGGTGTCACGACGGAAGACGACAAACAAGGAACCGCCCTGTAGGACAGAGATGGGTGTTTGAGAAGGTGGTAGACTAATAGATAACGATAGCGCCATGGGCTGTATGACACTCACAATGTCAACACAGTCTGAAAGGGCGTGGCCATGGCAGTGGCTTGCAGAGGAAATATATATAGAGAACTGGAGAGGACAGTGGAATGAGCTGCAAGTCCAAAGCCATGGTATAATAGAAAACACAAGGGAAAGTCGAGTGTACAGAAGACTGCTGGTGTTGTTTTTCTGCTTTCAGATAGTCTGGAGATGACCGACAGCGAGCGAGGGAGATCACAGACAGCGGTGGAGACGGCCAACGGGCGGAGTCCAGCGGTCGCAGGCGGTGTGGCCCAGGGGAGAACGAGGCAGACATCGGGGGCGGCTTTCCTGCGGAGCCGCTGTTTCGAGGCGTGTTGAAACCTAGAGCGTGGGCGGGTTTATTGTTGAAACCTGAACAAAAACAGGGACTTCCTTCCAGAGACAAGAGACAGCGTGAAGTCCTGTGTGTTTATTGATAATAATTTACAGAAGAAAGAGATGATTTATATATAAATATTAGGGATGTCCCGATCCGATCATGTGATCAGGATCGGGCCGATCACGTGATTTTCCGAAAATCGGGATCGGCAAAAAGAAATCGTCCGTTTATTTTTTTTTAACAAACATGACCATGTTCACGTCTTAAACTCATACTGAGGCCTTAGTTTTGGTTTTAAATTGCATATCATCATTCATTTATTTATTGTCACACAGAGCAGAAGAATTTTGCCAAAACAAACCAATAGTATCCAGCTGCAGAACGGCAGACCAGCCACACTCTCAGACCCAAATTAAATGTTTTATTTTTTTTTAATCCCAATTTCTCACATTACATTCACCCTGAATGTTGACGTTATCCAGGTGAAAAGTTTACTTCATAAATCATTTGATGTATAATTAAATCAAAGGAAATGCGTTTGGGTCTGAGAGTGTGGCTGGTCTGCCGTTCTGCAGCTGGATACTATTGGTTTGTTTTGGCAAAATTCTTCTGCTCTGTGTGACAATAAATAAATGAATGATGATATGCAATTTAAAACCAAACTAAGGCCTCAGTATGAGTTTAAGCCGTGAACATGGTCATGTTTGTTGAATACAAAAAAAAAAGAAAAAAAAAATTTATCGGATCGGGAAAGATTGGTATCGGTAGATACTCAAAATCACATGATCGGGATCGGATCGGGAGCAAAAAAACGTGATCGGGACATCCCTAATAGATATATAAGTGTAGCAGGGTGGATTATCGCTGCTTCGTGGGAACGGATGTGCACAGCCACTGGGTAGCGAGACACAGTAGAGCTCCGTCTGACTGCACCTTCATCTTTGGGCCTGGAGCGTCAACTGGAGGCCGGCAGTGGGAGTGGATGTGGCCCGGGATTTACCAACCTGGTCTGGTACTCTGGTCTTCCTCGCCTTTCCGGGGCGGTCAGCAGTACTCCCCAACTTGCTCTCACTTCCCCCAATATCTCCTTTAACCCTCCCACACCTAGTGACTGAATTGTAAATAAATAACCTAGTTCCTCCCGCAAGCAGTACCCTCCCTCGGGGACATTAGAAACCTTAATAGTGGAAAGGGGGAAGTTGGGTAGGAAGGGGTTAATTGTGTTAACGTTACCCACACCAAAAGGGTTAATAATAATAATATTACCCGCATCAAAAAGGGTTAGGGTTAGGCTCAGTAATTGACACGCACACAAGACTCCCATCTACGTTCTTTACTGTTATTTGTACTGTTCAGCTACAAATAGTCAATAGTAAAGGGTGGTTCTATGTGTACCGCAGTTGTACTTCAATATCTTGCAACACTTATATAATGCACCCACACCGTATAGAACCAGGTATTGCCGACCCAAATATAATAGACTTCAATGTGCTTGACTCATCACCCACGTCTGGGTTAGTACCAGGGATAATACCTCTCTCAGGCTTTACATATATAGTAGTGATAATACCTCTCTAAGGCTTTGCTTATATAATAACATGTCGGTTACCTCTAAGAGGGAAGTGGTTAAGTAGATGGGAAAGTAATATTAAAGAACATACACGTTATCACACTCAAAGAAAATGAAAAAGGTGGGCCCACTTTACCAAACAAAAGTCATATACTAATGCCGGCATGTAATGTTTATGGGGTACCCCTATGAACTGTAGTTAGCAACATTAGCTTCGCCCGTAGGCCGCGCCACACTGTGTACTGTGCAAAGGATCGTGAGCACCGAAGCGCCAATGTACTCAACCAAGATGGCGGCCTCGCCGCACCACCACTGTCCGGGTGGTAAGATAGCGTCGAACGCTCTCGTCCCAGGAGCTAGCAAGCTGTGTGGGGCAGAGGGAGCAGTAGCGGGCTGGAGGCGCGTGCTGGGTGATGGCGACCTCTGCTGGACGGGACGAACTCCCGTGCTGGGCTGACGACCGCCGGTGCAGAGCAGATGTAGAACGCCGGCGAAGACAGGCTGCTGGCTGCCGGTGCTGGGTTGACGCGCAATAATAATCTGGGGGCTACCTTAACTGAAGCTACTCTGTGGGTCCTAGACAGCCCTCCTGCTAGCCGAAACATACAACAACGCAGGGTGCCTCTAACCACCGGTCCTCTTCAAGCCACGCTGGCTGGGCACCTCACTAGAAGGGATAACGTTAACATAAGCCAACTCTTGGCTATATCGCTTTCTTCTAGGATAACTCGTTGTATCACTAGGGTTATTCAGTGGGGACATGCAACACGCTACTACGCTTATATTTCTAGTATAACCCGTAATATATTCAAGTTCAATACGTTCACCCGTGTGGTCCACTACGGGGCTCTTTCAACGACACGACCACCCAGGTCTAAGTCCAACGTCGAAGAGGCTGGCTCTCCTCACTTCCGTTTCAGTTGACTTGCTTCTCCTCTATGCCTCTCTCGTGCGCTCCGCCTGCCACCGCCGCCCCCTGCTGGTAACGCCAACTAGCCCCACAGGAAGAACTGGGTGGATTGAATATGATTAAGTTTACTGTTTATAATCCATATTCCAGCCGGTGAGAGAAGGAAAAACTCGCGTCATTGTTCGAGAATATCAATGGAAACTAGTTAATATGTCTTTGTGCACAAAGGGGAGATAAAAGGCAAGTCAGCACTTCTGAATAATAGTCACATATTCAGGGTGCTACATAAGGTATATATATAGGGGAGGGGAATTTATGACAATTTCCTGTAGTATGTTTAATATAGTCCTCTCGGGACAGATAAACCATTCCTCTAGCAGGATCAAGGGAGGGGAAAGGTGAGTTTAGCTCGGGACCACAAGGAAAAGAGGGTTTCCTATCTGAAGAGAATAATTCCCAAAGGGGGGAAATGGACATTGCAATGGGTGGGGAAAACAAAAAAACAACAAGATAGAATTATTGGGAGCAGACAAAGGGGCCCTAATTGTTATGAGTCGTTGGATGTTGTTGGTTTTGGTGGTCTGTTTCGGTTCCCTTTGTACACGAAGGGGGGGCGCAAACAGACATCAGACAGCAAGATCACTGGGTTGACCGTGGGCCGTCTTCATTTCTTGTGCACGAGAGATGAGGTTGGTTCGCTTCAACAGTCTATTTTTGGTATAATCGTTTCAAAACCAAATAATGATTTATGATTCTGAAGGTTGATTTAGAATCAAAGGGGGGAGTGAAGGAAAACGGTGTTTTTCAATGTATGTAATGTATATTGGGGCAGATGACAGCATCTAAAGGGGCCAGGTCAGAGGGGTCGAAATGTGCATGGTGGTTGTTACAAAGGGTCAGATTAAACCGAATATATATATTTATTGCTTGATATCCCTTGTATAATATTTGTATATCGTTTGATATCCCTTGTATATTCTTTGTATATATACACGGAATATCCCTTTACCTGGGTACAAACCAGACCATAATATTCGTTCTCCTATTGGACAGCGACCCCTAGGCGCCAACGACCATACCCCCAATGGCAAGTTCAAAGGCAACGCCAAGGCATGTCTCAACATGTCCAGGTTTGCGCAGTAATACGAGACAGAACTGAGGTTGGCACTAGATCAGGGGTCTCAAACTCGCGGCCCGCGGGCCAATTGCGGCCCGCGGGATGATATTTTGCGGCCCCCTACTGGACGTCAACGTTTAGTGTTAGTGCGGCCCGCGCGCAACTGTTTGCCGAGTCGTTGCGCGAGAGTTGGAAGTTTTATTTATTTTATAACTTGTAGGCTACCATAGCGCAGGCTCATGACAGCAACGTTATGTTAGTGACTTGGTTGAAACGTGATTCCGGAGTGATATCAAGTAAAGTGGAAGCAAATGCATCCTCGCTCTCTCTCTCCTCTGCGAGCAGTGCTCTGCATGTTCCACAGCACTGCCACTGTCTGTGTCTGTGTACGGGTCTGGTCCAATCACATACGCATCCCATCAGCGTTTTTCCCCCTCACCCACAGTCTGCGAATCAGATGCAGAGTAGGGGAGTAGGGCGGGTCTTCACGGACTGCATGTCGTCTCTCTCTTTCAGTTCAAATCGGAGCAGAGTTGAAAGCGCATATACAGTAAACTCACTCCCAGTTTTATCTCTGTGAGATAAATGTAGCTATTAGCCTATTTTCGCCAGCAGGCAGCCAGCAGAAAAATATGGCATTTTCAAAGATGGTCAGTAAAAGAAAAGTCGACTGCAATTCAAAGGTGAATGGACGGGGAAATAATCCGTTCATGCTGAGTCCCAGCCAGGGGCGTAGCTGGAGATTCTGGGCCCCTTGAAAGAATCAATTTGTGGGCCCCCAATCTATTAAAAAATGTGGGGCCCCCAATCTATAAAAAAATTTGGGGCATTTGCTGGGCCCTTGGAATCATCCTAACCCCCCCCCCCCCCCCCAGCTACTCCCCTGGTCCCAGCACCAAACCAATTATGTGACTATATGCCAAGAAACGGTAGCTATTTGAAAATAATGTATGACTGAAGTGATGGAGACCATGTTTGAAGGCAAACAAAAGCAAATCCCCCTCAGATCGCACAGCAACCAGAATAACTGAAATACTGGCACAGTGCATTTCCATAGCTGTGGATGAGTCCACTGACACCACTGAGAAGCCTGAAGATAAGATTGAGAAGATTGGATCAGTTGTACTTTTTTTTTGAATACTTGAAACCCTTTTTTGTGGAATATTTGATGCGGCCCAGCCTCACCCAGACTCTACCTCCAGCGGCCCCCAGGTAAATTGAGTTTGAGACCCCTGCACTAGATAATTCACCTTACGTATAAATACGGCGCAGGTGGAAACAGCAGCAATTCGTTCATTACTAGTAAAGCCTTCACCACGAGTCAACGACCAAGTGAAGTGAGCAACCTTGCGTCTAAATAGAGCACTTAGAACATGTGCGAATAGGATAGTAAAAGTGTCAGAGTTTAGTGAAATAACGTCAAGTTCAACCTAGTTTAATGTGAAGCAGAGTGCACAGGAGAATCTACACCGGCGATTGCAGAACCTTTTCTGGTTGGATTATATTGCTTTGGTACCGTGACTGCTGGAGCAGAGAACCGTCTACCCCACTATCGTGTGGGATCTACCCCAGTGAGGAGCATCCCTCGAGCCCGCCTCTAGGAGGAGGCTGGCTAGCTTTCATCCATGCTGTCGAGCATACTTGGATTACAACTGCTGCTTTGTCTGCCGCTCAAGGGAGTACATGACCACTCCCGTAGCTGGAGCCTCTTTATTCCTCGTTGACCCAGACTTTGCACCCGAACATTCCTCTACCCTGCCGGCCTTACACCCGGAGGGAACCCCCCAGTGTCTCCAGCTGGTACTAGTGTGCCTTATGTAATTGCTATGCCACAGGTGGCGTCAGTTTAGACCCATCTTACTATTCTCATTGACTTACGCTCTTGACCTACTTTACGTGTGTTCTTCGCCTTACAAGCGCAAGTATAATTCTCAATCTGTAACCTAACGTTGCTTGCTGATAATAATAAATACCCTCCAAATAGAACTTTATGTGTCATTGCCGTATTCTTGTGTGGGTGTTCACCATATATATTCATGTACTGTATGGCCAGTAATTAAAGTACATAACTAAGTAGTGGTTTAATAATACCATACTCTCAATACAGTCAGGGAATTGTACCCCTCAGTTACAGTGGTGGTGGAAGCGGCAGTCAGTGGTAGCAGCGAGCGAGCAGGGTGTCTGCATTCCTCAGCACATAAACAACTGATAAGAAACAGTGGCAGGAGGTTTGGGTCAGAGCGATGGGGAGAGGTTTGACATTAATGAAACAGACGTTTTAATGTGTGTTAAAGGTTAAAAGTAGTTGCCATGACAGAGCGTCGCATGACAACCAGAAGAGGGGCGGGCTTGTCGTTGCTATGGCGAGAATATAGAAAAGTTTGTTTCTTCGGGGTGTAAGCCAGACTGAGATACGAACCACACAGAAGAGAAGAAGCTTGATCAGAGACTTCCTCGCGGGGAAAGGGGGGGAGGACTGACGTGGCACGACCACAGAGAAGGCTTTTGGAATAACCACCAGGCCGCGACGACACCGAGCGGGGTGACAGGAGAGATCATTAGAATAATGAATTTAGTTTTCTTCCAAAGACCTTTTCAAGGACAATACAATCTGATAACATCTGATCTGAGGCTCTTGTTTTTGGAATAAACAACGTTTTTCCAAGAAAGTGTCGAATTCTTATGAAGGCGGGGAATTATTATGGTTACGGATTGCATTACATATCAGATCAACGATCAAATTTATATATAGTCTTCTTACCTTGTATCTGATGTAATGCAAGATAAATAATCCAATTATCTCATCGCCATTTGAAGTACTGGGCGCGAAGGTCCGTGCCACGTTCAACAGCATTGCATATTGGGGGGGGGGCAGCCTCACAGATGTATGTATGAATCAGGTTACCTCGCCTGAGTATTTAAACCACGCCCGCTCGGCTTGGATCGTCCCAGAATAGAAACTAGACCATTCCCAACATGGGGTGCAATACCAACTGGAAGGCGTAGGCGGCGGTATTTGCCCTTTTGCGAGCTCAGACCCATTCCCAACGATAACATCAGGCTGGATGGATGAAAATGAATGGATATCGCTAATAAAATAAATAACAACCAAAACCTGACTATACTCGTGATTGGCGCTCAAGCAATGGCGAGTTAACCCAACTATACTTGTGATTGGCGCTGAATGAGTTAATAGTGATTTTCTTTTTTTTTACCTACTTTGTCTCCTACTTTTTCTGTGATTTTTCTCCCATCCCAATTTTCCTCTCGTGGTTTTGTGAAAGGTCAATTACATCAGCCAACTCCCTCTCCTCCACAGGAACCGTTTCCCCCTCCTCCCCCGGTGATTCCACTCTCTGTCTCCCCCTCCATACAATATTTTGGGCTGAGGGAATAATAGATTTCATATTCAAAAAACAAACAAACAGGGGCCCTGAGATCACACAGATTGCTATCTCTATTGATAGACGACAGACGCGGTACGAACAAACAAACAAACAGGGCCGGGCTTTTGAGATGGTCGCTTGTCTTCAGGTTCCAACGTCATGGGGATACAAGTCTGGGAGCGTAGAAATTGATAATTGAGGCATTGGAGGAAGAAAAACAATGTGTTCCAGAGGGAGATGATTGGTCGGTTGCATTCAGAGGGGAGGTGATTGGTCGGTTGAGTTCCGAGGGGAGATGATTGGTCGGTTGCATCCAGTTGCATCAACAACACCTTCCACAATGATGAGCCTCACCACCATTCCCATGCAGCGTGTGCACACAAGCTTTTCAGTAACATGGTGTCATTTGACACATGTCACATCAGACGTGCACACGTATGCACTGCATAGTGCATAGACATTCTCCACTAGATTTTATTCGCTGTGGCTGAATGTTGATATTGCTACCTGTTTTGTGCATGTTGTCTATTCATTGGTGTTGGAGTGTTTATTTTATTAGTGTGGGTGACCTGGCGAAGCCAGGTTGCCACCCACACTATACATATCCATACTCTTTTTATTCTTTATTCTTTATTCCACCGATTTTGCAAACACTTTGCAACACGTAAGCGTTCGCGCCCCATACACGTGAAAGGTATCAAAACGAGCGGCTTGCCTATGGCAACACCGGTCTCCGAACTCGTAAAGTTTCACCGCACCGTCTGGCTACGAATCGACTTTAAACGGTAAAATTTCAGAAATGCATGCAATTTAGAGTGCGAGATCCACCGATTTTCCAAACAA
The DNA here is from genome assembly GCF_963971535.1 of Notolepis coatsorum. NCBI lineage: Eukaryota > Metazoa > Chordata > Actinopteri > Aulopiformes > Paralepididae > Notolepis > Notolepis coatsorum. Next base: position 55,929,859 of record NC_140183.1, on the reverse strand, counting down.
CACTCGTGCCAGAGCGTTCGCGCCCCATACACGTGAAAGGTATCAAAACGACCGGCTTGCTCCAACTCGATGTACTATTCGAACTCGTAAAGTTTCACCGCACCGTCTGGCTACGAATCGACTTTAAACGGTAAAATTTCGGAAATACAGTGCAATTTAGAGTTTCAAACACTTTGCAACGCGTAAGCGTTCGCGCACCATACACGTGAAAGGTATCAAAACGAGCGGCTTGCCTATGGCAACTGCGGTCTTCGAACCCGTAAAAGTTTCACCGCACCGTCTGGCTACGAATCGACTTTAAACGGTAAAATTTCGGTCCCATTGGGAATGCATTGCATTTTAGAGTGTAGCAGCTGAAATAATCTTTTTCCCCCTACCTTGGGTGAATTGCGAGTGTGATCACAATTTTGGACGTAGAAATAAAACAAACACATCAAAACGATGACACGGCTGTCATCCCGCTCACAAAAGAAAAATAAATGGAATTGGACATTTCTATCTCAACTGACGACCATTTGTTTGAAGGTTCTCCTCCCCATTGAACGCCATGCAATCGCCCTCTAGAAATCACATTTTTCACACTATTTTTTAGCCTTCTGTTCCGATCGCCGAAGGAGTGCCACAATATCGCACGAATGCCACAATATCGCGCACAACCCTTCGCCTACTCGTTGTAGTGCTCATGTGCGCGTCACAACGCTTCATCTCTTATAGTTTTCTTTTAATCAATGTGACAATGCAGTCATGCATCTGCCTCCATAGAAATGCATTGGATAGAAAATATGCAAGTCATAGTGATTGCTTCACCTGTGTGGCTCATGGCTCACTCATGATTGGTTCAGCTGTGTGGCTCGTGGCTGAGCTGCCAATGACATCATCCACTTAACCCATCATTGGCCATCACTGTGTTGCAGTACTGAATTGCTGACAGCGCCCTCTGTCTTGTGGGTTGTGTCATTGTACTCAGTAGGGATATCCTCTTTCATTTTTCATTGGTCCATGTTGACCACCTTTCATTGGTCGATGTTGACCACTCCCCCGATCATTAGACCACGCCCCCTTAGGCCACACCCCCTCAGTGTATCTCTTGAACCGTTTGTCGTAGAGACTTGCGGATTGTGCCATTGGTCGATGTTGACCACCTTTCATTGGTCGATGTTGACCACTCCCCCTGTTGACCACCTTTCATTGGTCGATGTTGACCACTCCCCCGATCCTTAGACCACGCCCCCTTAGGCCACACCCCCTCAGTGTAACTCTTGAACCGTTTGTCGTAGAGACTTGGGGATTGTGCCATTGGTCGATGTTGACCACCTTTCATTGGTCGATGTTGACCACTCCCCCGATCCTTAGACCACGCCCCCTTAGGCCACACCCCCTCAGTGTATCTCTTGAACCGTTTGTCGTAGAGACTTGCGGATTGTGCCATTGTACTCGGTGTAATAGTGTAATAGTGTGTAATAGTGTAATAGTGTGTAATAGTGTAATAGTGTAATAGTGTGTAATAGTGTAATAGTGTAATAGTGTAATAGTGTGTAATAGTGTAATAGTGTGTAATAGTGTAATATTGTGTAATAGTGTAATAGTGTAATAGTGTGTAATAGTGTAATAGTGTGTAATAGTGTAATAGTGTGTAATAGTGTGTAATAGTGTAATAGTGTAATAGTGTGTAATAGTGTAATAGTGTCTAATAGTGTAATAGTGTGTAATAGTGTAATAGTGTAATAGTGTGTAATAGTGTAATAGTGTAATAGTGTGAAATAGTGTAATAGTGTAATAGTGTGTAATAGTGTAATAGTGTGTAATAGTGTAATAGTGTAATAGTGTGTAATAGTGTAATAGTGTGTAATAGTGTAATAGTGTGTAATAGTGTAATAGTGTAATAGTGTGTAATAGTGTAATAGTGTGTAATAGTGTAATAGTGTAATAGTGTGTAATAGTGTAATAGTGTAATAGTGTGTAATAGTGTAATAGTGTGTAATAGTGTAATAGTGTGTAATAGTGTAATAGTGTGTAATAGTGTGTAATAGTGTAATAGTGTAATAGTGTGTAATAGTGTAATAGTGTAATAGTGTGCAATAGTGTAATAGTGTAATAGTGTGTAATAGTGTAATAGTGTAATAGTGTGTAATAGTGTAATAGTGTAATAGTGTGTAATAGTGTAATAGTGTGTAATAGTGTAATAGTGTAATAGTGCAATAGTGTGTAATAGTGTAATAGTGTGTAATAGTGTTATAGTGTGTAATAGTGTAATAGTGTGTAATAGTGTAATAGTGTGTGTGTAATAGTGTAATAGTGTGTAATAGTGTAATAGTGTGTAATAGTGTAATAGTGTGTAATAGTGTAATAGTGTGTAATAGTGTAATAGTGTGTAATAGTGTAATAGTGTGTAATAGTGTAATAGTGTGTAATAGTGTGTAATAGTGTAATAGTGTAATAGTGTGTAATAGTGTAATAGTGTAATAGTGTAATAGTGTGTAATAGTGTAATAGTGTGTAATAGTGTGTAATAGTGTAATAGTGTAATAGTGTGTAATAGTGTAATAGTGTGTAATAGTGTAATAGTGTGTAATAGTGTGTAATAGTGTAATAGTGTGTAATAGTGTAATAGTGTGTAATAGTGTGTAATAGTGTAATAGTGTGTAATAGTGTGTAATAGTGTAATAGTGTAATAGTGTAATAGTGTGTAATAGTGTAATAGTGTGTAATAGTGTAATAGTGTGTAATAGTGTAATAGTGTGTAATAGTGTAATAGTGTGTAATAGTGTAATAGTGTAATAGTGTGTAATAGTGTAATAGTGTGTAATAGTGTAATAGTGTAATAGTGTGTAATAGTGTAATAGTGTAATAGTGTGTAATAGTGTAATAGTGTGTAATAGTGTGTAATAGTGTAATAGTGTAATAGTGTGTAATAGTGTAATAGTGTCTAATAGTGTAATAGTGTGTAATAGTGTAATAGTGTAATAGTGTGTAATAGTGTAATAGTGTAATAGTGTGTAATTAATAGTGTAATAGTGTAATAGTGTGTAATAGTGTAATAGTGTGTAATAGTGTAATAGTGTGTAATAGTGTAATAGTGTAATAGTGTAATAGTGTGTAATAGTGTAATAGTGTGTAATAGTGTAATAGTGTGTAATAGTGTAATAGTGTAATAGTGTGTAATAGTGTAATAGTGTGTAATAGTGTAATAGTGTGTAATAGTGTAATAGTGTAATAGTGTGTAATAGTGTAATAGTGTGTAATAGTGTAATAGTGTGTAATAGTGTAATAGTGTGTAATAGTGTAATAGTGTGTAATAGTGTAATAGTGTAATAGTGTGTAATAGTGTAATAGTGTGTAATAGTGTAATAGTGTAATAGTGTGTAATAGTGTAATAGTGTAATAGTGTGTAATAGTGTAATAGTGTGTAATAGTGTAATAGTGTGTAATAGTGTGTAATAGTGTAATAGTGTGTAATAGTGTGTAATAGTGTAATAGTGTAATAGTGTGTAATAGTGTAATAGTGTGTAATAGTGTAATAGTGTAATAGTGTGTAATAGTGTAATAGTGTAATAGTGTGTAATAGTGTAATAGTGTGTAATAGTGTAATAGTGTAATAGTGTGTAATAGTGTAATAGTGTAATAGTGTGTAATAGTGTAATAGTGTGTAATAGTGTGTAATAGTGTAATAGTGCAATAGTGTGTAATAGTGTAATAGTGTGTAATAGTGTAATAGTGTTATAGTGTGTAATAGTGTAATAGTGTGTAATAGTGTAATAGTGTGTAATAGTGTAATAGTGTAATAGTGTAATAGTGTGTAATAGTGTGTAATAGTGTAATAGTGTGTAATAGTGTAATAGTGTGTAATAGTGTGTAATAGTGTAATAGTGTGTAATAGTGTGTAATAGTGTGTAATAGTGTAATAGTGTAATAGTGTGTAATAGTGTAATAGTGTGTAATAGTGTAATAGTGTAATAGTGTGTAATAGTGTGTAATAGTGTAATAGTGTGTAATAGTGTAATAGTGTGTAATAGTGTGTAATAGTGTGTAATAGTGTGTAATAGTGTGTAATAGTGTAATAGTGTGTAATAGTGTGTAATAGTGTAATAGTGTGTAATAGTGTAATAGTGTGTAATAGTGTAATAGTGTAATAGTGTGTAATAGTGTGTAATAGTGTAATAGTGTAATATTGTGTAATAGTGTAATAGTGTTGCGGGTTGTGTCATTGCACTCAGTAGGGATATCCTCTTTGATTGGTCTATGTTGACCACTCCCCCGATCCTTAGGCCGCGCCTAAGGATCCAACCCCTGCGGAATTCTCAAATATCCCCTGCGCCCACTGAAGTATCTCGTTCCCGTGGCCAACTCCCAGGTGTGACACCAAGCATTAACACCTCACTGTGTCATACATGGTCTCCACAGATCAGATTTGTCGCCATGATGACTAAGAATGCCCCTGAATAGATTCCGCTCACATATTGTCCTTGCAAATTACATTTATAGGTTTCTTGCCGGCGCAATCAATAATGTCAATTTATACAATCCATTCTATTGCTAACCCTCACGCAGAGTATTTCATCAATCACTTAGGTGTAAGTGGTCATACAGGAATTGCTTAAAGGACCGCAGATTTATTTGGGCCCCTACTTCCATTTTTTCTCTCTTTATTCCCTCGCTTATTTTCTCTGGTCAAGTGCTCCCTGTGTCGCCCACTTACACTATACTCAGCGTCATCGACAGCCTTTTAGAGGTAACCGCTTAGGATTATCTCTAAATATATCTGTCGAATGAATTGTAATAACCATTATAGTTCTTCTGGGCTGTTAGTAGCAGCATATTAATTATTTCAATTCCGTGCTGCATTTTATATTCAACTTATCAGTCTGCAGTTTTTTTTTCAGACTTGAGCCTGAGAACACCCACACTGGACCACTCAAAGCTGAACAGACCATTAATGATCACATCTCTCTGACAGGCTCTTGTAATTTATTTGCCAGCAATATATGAAAGGTTCCATCAGTACAATTATGCCTTTGCAAGAATTTTTACGTTATTCATTGATAGGCCTACCAAATTATGCAGTGTTGGCCTACAAAGTAGGGAGATCTTGTGATTTTAAAATGTATTTTTGTTTGGTGATGAAAGCCCTCCATCCACTAGTTCTAAAATGTTGACGATACTAATCTTGGTCTTCTCTCGTCTAGTTGTACGTATTACGCACGCCAACCTATTATTACAGACTATTCTGACACAGGATGTGCATATGAGCCTATTTCACTAATTCTCCTCTCCTTCCGCTCGCTGTGTTTTACCGTTCTCATCTTTGAACTAACTAAAAATAAACATTTCTCCCCCAACATTATTTTACATGGTGCATTTTGGGCTTGTAGCGCTGCCCAGGAGCTCAGGAGGTAGAGCGGTCGTCTGGTAATCTGAAGGTTCCCTGCTCAATTCTGGCTCATCACGGCAGTGTGTCGAAGTGTCCAGGCCAGGAAGCATTTTGGGGCCTCAACTAGTTTTATATATATATCAATGATATGAAATCTGCATGCGATTGCAACCTGTTCCTGTTTGCTGACGACTCAGCACTGGTCTCTGACAGGGATAAGTCAAAAGTAGAAAATGTCCTGAGCAGTGAATTGAAAAAGATCTGCTCTTGGCTCAGTGACAATAAATTGTCTCTGCATCTAGGAAAGACAGAGGCCATACTCTTTGGGTCAAACGCCAACCTAAATAAATCCCCAGGTTTTAAAATCAGAGTAGGTAATAGCATTATTGAGGATTATAACGAAAAAATTGCACTAAACGTGATTACTAAGGTTAATCAGAAAATTTTAGGATTTCCTCTTTTATAAATAGGAACGCTCTGAGGACCCTAGCTGGAACCCTCATTCAATGTCACTTTGACTATGCTTGCACCTCATTGTACAGTAACATCTCCAAACAAATGAAGACAAAGCTCCAGACCTCCCAAAATAAACTAGTGATACTCCTGCACAACCTTCACAATGCCAGCTCACTTTAACAGTCTGGGATGGCTCAGGGTTGAGGAAAGGGTACACCAGCTTAAAATGCTTCTGTTTATTTTTTATTTTTTTATCTACTTTTTCTCCCATTTTTTCTATTTTTCTCCCATCCCAATTTCGTATTGTCCAATTCTACCCTCCCCTGTCTTGAACACTGTTAGGCCATGCCTCCCACTGGCCGGCTGCAATGTGGACAAAGCCTTGCATCACGTGTCCCCTCCGGTACACGAGGAGGCAGCCGTCGCATCTTTTTCACCTGCACAGCGCGATCTCTAAGTGGCGAGGAGTAGCACGTGGGAGGCTCACGCTGCCCCCGTCACTTCCTGATTCTGCTGCGCAGGCGCACCAACCGACCTGTAGGAGTCGCTGTCCACAACGTCCGATCCCCACCCACCAGCTTCCCACCCCTAACACTGCTAATTGTGTTAGTATGAACGACCAGCCAAGCTGGTAGCAATGCCGAGAGCTGGGCTGGAAACCCAGCATCTCCCGCATTAGTGGCGAGCGCCTTGCCCACTGCGCCACTTAGCCGCCCAATGCTTCTGGTTTTTAAAGTACTGAAATAAACGGTCCCCAAGTAAATTATTTTTAATAAAGTAGGAGATGTCCACAAATACGCCACAAGAGAGAGCCCCACGGACCTGGTCCCGCCGAAAGTCAGGACATGCATGGGGAAAGACAGATTTTTTTACTCAGCTACTGTAATGTGGAATGCCCTGCCAACATTCCTAAAACTCCTGAACTCCCCTCTCAGATTTAAATCTGCCCTAAAATCATGGCTCAGCAGCAACTCAAATTGGTCTTAATTTGGTTTTTATCTCTTTTATCATAATAATTATTATTTTTTTGATCCACTTTTTCTCCTCTTCTATTTTTCTCCCATCCCAATTTTAGCCGTGCCAATTCTCCCCTTCCCTGTCTTGATCGTTGCTCGCATGTGCCCCCCACTGGCCGGTTGTAGGGAGGATAGAAGCCCATTGCATGTCCCCTCCGATACATGTGTAGGCAGCCAGTCGCATCTTTTCACCTGCCAGCGCGGACTCTCATTTGGCGAGGAGTAACGTGTAGGAGGCTCACACTGCCCCCGTCATTTTCCTGTCTCTGCTGTGCAGGTGCCCCAACCGACCTGTAGGAGTCGCTGTTTACAACGTCCAGATTACCACCCATCGACTTCCCACCCGCTAACTCTGCCAATTGATTTAGTATGACGGCCGGCCCAAGCCGGAGGCAACGCAGACAGCCAGATTCAATACCGGTGTCTCATGCGTTGGTGATGAGCGCAATGTCCGCTGCGCCGCCCAGCCGCCCTCATAATTTGTTTTTTATCTCTTTTATCATGAGTTGCTTTTAAGTGTTTGTGTTATTTTTATTTTTTTTACATTAGTTGACTGTATGAGTTTTCAGGTTAGGTGTTTTTGTACTTACTTTTAGGGTGTCCTGTCTGTGTACATGTTCATTCGTGTTTTTGTCCCTTTTTATGTTCTATGTAGATGGACCACAATGGAAACAAGCCATGGCTTTATTGTGTCCTATCCATTTGACCAGCGTTGTGACATTGTTATTGTTCAAATATTGTCTTACTGTCAATAAAGTAATCAAACTTAACCCCTAACTGTTCCATATGAGCAAGTTATTGGCAATGCATGGTTGCCTCCGCCATCAACGTGAGAACGTGTGAGTGAATGTGAGCCACAAGTTGTAAAGCACTTTGGATAAAAGCAATGCAGTCTGTAAGGATTGGCCAAGTGGTGAAGTTAGGATGCACGGCCACGGAGGCAGGTGTAGACACCTCAGTGTTTTCTTTCATATTTCACCAGTCAAAAATATGTGTTTCCAAAAAGAGGAAAATGTACAAAGAATTCAGTTTGAAAACAATACAAGGCTCCTAAAAACATCACAAGGAAACATACTTCTCAAACCAAGAAAACCGTAAACTAGGCCCTTGGCTCTAGCTCCTCCGACAAAACTCTCGAATGCCTAATTAGAGACGTCAAAATGGTTGCGAAGGTTTCGGCGAGCCTGCCAAGCTCCCGTAAGCCTACCAGCGAAGCCTACCCGCAGCGGGTCCTACTAATCACCCCAAAGTACCAGAAAATACCAGAAAATACCAGAAACTACCCCAAAATACCCCAAAGTATACCCCAAAATACCAGAAACTACCCCAAAATACCCCAAAGTATACCCCAAAATACCAGAAACTACCCCAAAATACCCCAAAATACCAGAAAATACCAGAAACTACCCCAAAATACCCCAAAGTATACCCCAAAATACCAGAAACTACCCAAAAATACCCCAAAAATACCAGAAAATACCAGAAAATACCAGAAACTACCCCAAAATACCCCAAAATACCCCAAAGTATACCCCAAAATACCAGAAACTACCCCAAAATACCCCAAAATACCAGAAAATACCAGAAAATACCAGAAACTACACCAAAATACCCCAAAAGTATACCCCAAAATACCAGAAACTACCCCAAAATACCCCAAAGTATACCCCAAAATACCAGAAACTACCCCAAAATACCAGAAAATACCAGAAAATACCAGAAACTACCCCAAAATACCAGAAACTACCCCAAAATACCCCAAAAGACCAGAAAATACCAGAAACTACCCCAAAATACCCCAAAGTATACCCCAAAATACCAGAAACTACCCCAAAATACCCCAAAATACCAGAAAATACCAGAAAATACCAGAAACTACCCCAAAATACCCCAAAGTATACCCCAAAATACCAGAAACTACCCCAAACTACCCCAAAGTATACCCCAAAGTACCAGAAAATACCAGAAAATACCCCAAAATACCCCAAAGTACCCCAAATAGTGTGTAATAGTGTAATAGTGTAATAGTAGTAATAGTGTGTAATAGTGTAATAGTGTGTAATAGTGTAATAGTGTGATAGTGTGTAATAGCATAATAGTGTGTAATAGTGTAATAGTGTGTAATAGTGTAATAGTGTGTAATAGTGTAATAGTGTAATAGTGTGTAATAGTGTAATAGTGTGTAATAGTGTAATAGTGTAATAGTGTGTAATAGTGTAATAGTGTGTAATAGTGTGTAAAAGTGTAATAGTGTGCTAGTGTATTAGTGTAATAGTGTGTAATAGTGTAATAGTGTAATAGTGTGTAATAGTGTAATAGTGTAATAGTGTGTAATAGTGTAATAGTGTGTAATAGTGTGTAATAGTTTAATAATTTGCTAGTGTAATAGTGTAATAGTGTGTAATAGTGTAATAGTGTGATAGTAGTAATAGTGTGTAATAGTGTAATAGTAGTAATAGTGTGTAATAGTGTAATAGTGTGTAATAGTGTAATAGTGTAATAGTGTGATAGTGTGTAATAGTGGAATAGTGTGTAATAGTGTAATAGTGTGTAATAGTGTGTAATAGTGTAATAGTGTGTAATAGTGTAATAGTGTGATAGTGTGTAATACTAGTGTAATAGTGTGTAATAGTGTGTAATAGTGTAATAGTGTAATAGTGTGTAATAGTGTAATAGTGTGTAATAGTGTAATAGTGTGTAATAGTGTAATAGTGTAATAGTGTGTAATAGTGTAATAGTGTGTAATAGTGTAATAGTGTGTAATA
>NC_140183.1:55847755-55915255 GCF_963971535.1 Notolepis coatsorum | reverse complement strand
AGAAAATTCCGCTTGATTGTCTTTAATTTGCCGCTTTAACGATCCGTTTCTCCACTAAATGAGCGTACACAATGTACCAGGCGGGGCAGTTTCCCCCCACGCTGCAGTTGCGTAGCAACAACAGACAGGAAATTTACTTCAAGAATTACAAACCAAATTGAAGAAAGACTGGCCAAGGAAGTCCAAAAATATAGCCATTTGTTCAAACAAACGCAGCACAGCCACCTAGTGGTTTGGCGGTGTAATGCAACCAATGCATTGAACAGACGTGGTGGTATACCAGACGCAAAATATTGGGAACAGCCAGGGCTTGACAATAACACCCGCCACCGGGTAGAATTTGGCAGTGGCGTGTAACTCTGTCACTCTTACCAGCCACTTTGGTGGGTAGACCGTGCAGTGTCACCATTTTAGAGTCGTAGTGAAGAGTCTCTTTCTCTCTCTCTCTCTCTCTTACTTGCGTTGCGCGTAATGAGCGTCTCTTTCTCTTTCTCTCTCGGAACGCAGTGCACCTAAAATATATACCTAGGTAAATGGAATATTGCTCCACTTCTACAAGGTCCATTTGCATATTCTTGGTATCTAGGGACATCTATGGACCTCAGGGAATGTATTCACAGTGTCAGAAATATTGTGTCTGTTACTAGGCTTGCTTAAATTGTGATGAAACAAAGGAGAATATGAATTATGATTTTTCTTTGCATCTTTGACAGTGAATAACACCATGATACTGTCACCAAACTTAAAAGACTGCCACTGATCTCGTGCAGTACCCTCTTGAGATCATGTGTAAAAAAAAAATTAAGGAAATTAATAAAGGGAAGATGATTAAACCGAAGGTTCTGTAGATACAGTACTGAATTCTCCCATCCGGACCAATGCAATTTGAAATATTATTATAGACTATAGAATATGATGCTTATAAATTACCTTATTATAGCCAATTCGCACATTTGCCCGAGTTCAATTTGGATTTAGTATCACCCGGCGTGCATAAGAACAGATAATGATATCTACTGTAATTTACTGTACTTTTTTATTTTCACCACAGTGCAACCATTTTGAAACTAATTTCAGATCTAATTGTTGCTACATGCTAAAAATAGGGAGGAGAAACTAAGTGCGTTTCAATATTTGTCAAAAACGTTACCTTTTGTGGCTTATTATCCCGAATAATAACAGTTATTGATATAATTAATTCAGAACGCTGAACTTTGAACCCCCATAGAATCTGCCAGGAAGTGTAGTTCGGAAAAATTCCAACGCTGATCCACAGCTATGCATGCCCTCGACAAAATGGCCGCAAATCTGGGTCTCCCCCCTAGATAATGCCTTGGAATCTCCCAGTTGTGTTTGGCAATCAGAGATCCTACCTGGGAGAATCACGAGTGCAAAAGCACAGGGACAAACACTTGGTAATTGACCACAATTCATTTAAATAAACAACCTTTTCATTCATAACGTGTTTGTTATCTATGTATCCCTATGGTGTTAGTATGCATGCTGTAAATGATAAATGGAAATGGCCTAGGCTAATGTTTTGTTATCTGTATCAAGCAGACACTGTTAGGGGTAAGTGCAATACTCATGTTAGCTTATAGCCACTACACATGTATCAACAATAATTCTATATGCTGGCACGATTCATTTCATTCATTCATGTATTATAAATAGAATGAAGTGTTACTGCAAGGGAGTTCGCCGTGTGAACCCGACTCTGTGCTACAGGGACGGATACAGAGTCAGGAACCGGTTCACTCAACAAACTGGAGAGACCTGCCTGGAGGCGCTCAATGTATTCCAATCTTCCAATTGTAAAATAACTCAACTTGCTGCATGTGCACTACGGTGAAATAATCCCCAACACCTGGGTCGCTTCGCTAGTTTTGCCAGGTGTAGGGCATTATTTCACCGTAGTGCGCATGCACCAAGTTGATCAGAAGCATGTTGTTTCTTTGTCATAATGTTCATATTGGCTTGAACCCCTGGAATCGCCACTTGCTATATTTACAATTGTAATTCTATCATGGCCCCTTGCCTATACTTTGTAATGTGTTATCTCCACACTGGTGCTGTGCGACCATTTCACCAAACAAGAGGCAGACTCTTACAGCATAAAAGCTTGAAAGGATAAATCTTACATTTTGCACTTGAATGATGCATTTGTTCTTTATTGATTTTAGTCCCAGCAAAACCACACCATCCTACATCCCCTGGACAAAACATCCCCTTCCTTTACAACACACACACACACAAACAGGGAAATTGAAAGTCTGCCATTGAACTTCAGCAATAGCAGTGCCCATCCACTTCCTGCTACAGACAATAACAGGAAGTGATTAACAAGGTCCCTGACAGTCGTCCCTGGCAGTGGAAATGCTGCAATATCCTTCCACAACAACATGGCTCATTCAACCCAGAGGGTGGGAGAGCAGAGTGACAGCTAAAGGACACCCCTCCTACAGATTATTTTGTCCCCACAGAAAGTACAAAATGTGAACAGCAGGAAAAGGTTAAGTCCCTCCTGTCCACCGGGATAAAACCACTGTGCCTGTGTTGAAAAATAAACAACAATGAAATGTGTCTGGGATAGGTTGCGATTTCTCCTGGAAAAACAAAATGATGGAAGACTTCATGTGCAATGATGAGTTGCATTGCACCCAGTTATAATGCTGTGTGGTGTTAAATTAGAGTGGACACAGGTTGTATGTATCTTTTTAGACAGCCGACTGGATTCCACTGTGATGTTAAACTTCTGTGTGGTGTGACAGTGAATATGGGTACAACTAATGTATGTATGGCAGTGTGTCTACGGGTACATCATGGATGTGTTGTGTGGTAGAGTGTGCATGTAGGTATCGTTCTTTTAGGTGCTGCACAAACTAATTTCGTTGTATTGTATTGTGCAATGACAATAAAGCTTTCTACTTTCTACTTTCTACTTTTCTGTGGTCATGTGGGGATGCTGGTGAGTGGAGAGTTCCAGATGTTAGTCGGAGGATGACTGCCAAGTGCCAGTGGTCAGTGACCATCGGTTAAACAGTAACATCCACAATCTTCTCAAACACAACTAGTATGTATTACAGTAACATCCACCATCTTCACAAACACAAGTATGTTTAGCATTCATGCCCATCGACTGCTCTTTCATTTGCTCACTTCTGAATCCTAGAAAGAATAAGTCCTTGCTTTTTTTAATGCACAGTATCCACCATCCTTAACAACACTATCATGACCATAGAGACAGCACATTATCCACCATCCTTAACAACACTATCATGACCATAGAGACAGCACATTATCCACCATCCTTAACAACACTATCATGACCATAGAGACAGCACATTATCCACCATCCTTAACAACACTATCATGACCATAGAGACAGCACATTATCCACCATCCTTAACAACACTGTCATGACCATAGAGACAGCACATTATCCACCATCCTTAACAACACTATCATGACCATAAAGACAGCACATTATCCACCATCCTTAACAACACTATCATGACCATAGAGACAGCACATTATCCACCATCCTTAACAACACTATCATGACCATAGAGACAGCACATTATCCACCATCCTTAACAACACTATCATGACCATAAAGGCAGTGCATTAGCATATTATTCACCATCCTTAACAACACTATCATGACCATAGAGACAGCACATTATCCACCATCCTTAACAACACTATCATGACCATAGAGACAGCACATTATCCACCATCCTTAACAACACTATCATGACCATAGAGACAGCACATTATCCACCATCCTTAACAACACTATCATGACCATAAAGGCATGCATTAGCATATTATTCACCATCCTTAACAACACAACACAGATTTTCATGACCATAGAGACAAAATGGTTTATAAACCATTTATAATGTGCTGTCTCTATGGTCATGAAAATCTGCACTGTGGTCATGAAATGGTCATGAAAGTAAAGCACTTTTATCCAAAGAGCTTTACAATTTGTTCCGCACATTTGACCCATTCACTCACCGATGGCAGAGGCAACCATGTAAGGAGCCAACCTGGTCATCGGGAGCAATTAGGGATTAAGTGTCTTGCTCAAGGACACTTTTATATGGTGCCCGGGAGGAGCGGGAATCGAACCGGGAACCTCCGGATTGCCAGACGACTGCTCTACCTCCTGAGCCACTGTCGCCCACTGTCGCCCACATTATCCACCATCCTTAACAACACTATCATGACCATGAAGGCAGCACAGTATCCACCATCCTTACCAAGCTACTGAACATGCAGCTATACCAGAGAACATGCTGTGGAGAGAATGTTCCAAGCTCTGATGCAGCTCCTCCTCCCCCCCCTCTCTCTCTCTCTCTCTCTCTCTCTCTCTCTCTCTCTCTCTCTCTCTCTCTCTCTCTCTCTCTCTCTCTCTCTCTCTCTCTCTCTCTCTCTCTCTCTCTCTCTCTCTCTCTCTCTCTGTCTGTAATTAATGTTCTTCAGGGGATGTGTAAATATAGTTGCTCAGTCTTTTAGCCAATTACGGCGAACAAAGATGGTTGATGTCAGCAGAATCCTTGGTTCTCGGGGAGCCTCCTGGCACAATCAGGACTTGACCTTCACGCTTTTCACGTTTCCACCGCACCCCCATAACAACAACAACAACAAGAACAACAACGTCACCAACAGCAACACACATTTACATTGTTGCTGTTGTCCTCCAAGCCTGCGTACTGCTACTGTTTTACAAGTAACGTTTCTGGATGTGAATCACAGTGGAACACAAAACCCTTCATTTGGACATTTAGAGAGGTTTTCCCCTCTGCAGTTACCTCGCCACAGAGAGCACGTTGTCACTGACGCATCTCGCTGGGATGTGTGGTTTGCTCCTGCATGTAGGGGCTCTACACCATGATCAGTAATCACTTGTACACTGTTAGGATACGTGCTTAAAAGAACACACCAACATTTTAGAATGAATGGAAGCGGACATGGCCGGTTAGCCTAGGCATTGTCCAACTAACACCTCTCCCGAAGGCTAACCGGCCATGTCCGCTTCCATTCATTGTGTTAAGCTAGGCTAACGTGCAGCCAGATCGCTTTCTACTGAACGCACAAAGAGGAAACTGGTAGGCCTATCTATCTTCTTGTCTCTCTCTCTGGAGAAGACGGTAAGCTAATTTTCCCAAATGTTGGCGTGTTCCTTTAAGGTGGTGTGAACGGGAGTGTACCTATATGTTCCCCGGGTTCTATTTTCCGAGCTCCTGAAAAAGGGTCATATTTTCCTCGCTCCCGAAAAAAGGGTCCTATGTTCCCCGGTCCCGAAAAAGGTCTTTTAGAACCTTGTTTCGATAAGATTTGCAAGCGAATTTACTACTAAATCCAAGTACATTTTTGCAATATTAGAATCATCCAAACGTTAAACTTCTATTCCTAAAAAAAACACCAGTGACAGAGTTGTGTGAGGGTGTGGCAGCAATATAGGCTATAGGCTCAATATACTGTATAATATAGTAAATCTATCATTCATACAGAAAACATGCAACATCTGTTACTTCAATGAGGCAATGGAACATAGGAGCGTTTTTTGGAAGGGAGATATCAGACCTTAATGACAGTATGACTTTTTTAGGGAGGGGGAACAAGGGGAACATGGGACCTTTTTTTCCAGGAGGACCCATGGAACATAGGACCCAGGGAACATGCCCTGTGTTAACCACTTAAGTTCAAAGTGAAGTTATCATTTTTAATTGGCTTCCAATGCAACAAACACATCGGTCGATCTGTGGTGATGAGTTTAGGACACCTTCTTTTTTCCCCTTCTAAACGAGGCACACATTGTTTTGAAAGGCCTCCACCAGGGCCCTCTTCCTCGTACCTGGCTAACTGAGTTAGCCGGATAATTTTCAGGATAACTTGACATAAGCTAGACCTTTCGCTTCCCCGAAGCGCGATTGTCTAAATCACTATGGCAACAGATCAGAAAGTTTGAACCTGGTCCAGCGCAGGGTTTAGTTCAGTTAGCTCCTCACAGATCCCATTATACCATTCTGAATTATGTTTTTGTGCTTAGTTTTTCTTGAGGGGGCTTTTGAAATGTAAAATAATAGACCTAAAATGCTGATAATAAATCATATTCAGCCTATGGATTTACTTTGTCCTAAATAATGCACGTCATAGTTATACGGATACGGCGCTCGCGAGTCGCGACACACACTATGTGGTTATTTTAATAACGGAGCATTGCAAATGTGAATCCCGTGGGGATATTTTTAATGAATCGGGCGCTTGGCTCTGATTCGTTTCATATTCTCCGCTGTGGATGTATTTGCTTAACGGAGCGCCCGAATTGTGTTTCATTCAAGCATAAATTGAAACATCTTTATGCGTGGATTGATTGTGGATGTGAATTACGATGAATCTGAATCTGTGGATTGTTGAATTGTATCACTGTCACTCACACGTATATTACGTGGACATGACTTGAGAAAATGAATGAGCAATTGCAAGCCTTTGATGTTTTGATGAATGAATTTGAGAAAATGCATTTATCTGTTCAAGCACTGTTATGTGATGATGAACAAGAGGGTGATGAGCATGACTGGTGTCACTGATATAAACCAAAGGTTAATCAATTCAACGCATGTATGGATGATGTCCGAAACAGATTCAAACCTGATTAATAGTGCAACTGTATAGCCTCCAAGCCTCTCTGTTATTTCGGGGGTCGCGCCTTGAAAACGTTGGGAACCATATTTATATAGTACATGATACCTAAGCACATACAGTACAGATATCCTTGTAAGCATATATTAATTCGTATCAATTAGATATACTCTTGTTTTTATCTACTTATTCTGAAAGAGTTGAACTAATTATTTTCGCTAGCAAGATCTCATTCGATTATTCATTCCATTAAGCCTACTGCCAGTAGGCACATTTAAAAGAAATATAATCTGATTGATTGGGGTAATGAGGGACTTAAAATTTGCCTATAGATTATGCATTTAACTTGTCGGCGAGGCTATTGAGCCGTACTGTATTGTACCCATTCTGCAATCTGTTAATAAAGTTTTCAATCAATCAATCAATGCCGTTAGAAAATCAGGATTTCTGCTATCGACACCTGCTGTCTTTTCAGGTGAGGCGGCCGCGTGCAATTATCCTGAGTATCAAGTCTGGTTCGAATTAACGAGACTGAATCAGCGTTCGAAGAACAGGGAAAGCCTGGATTCAAACATCGGATTAATTTAATCTGGCTAATGGAATTTTTGATCGACTTAGTTGAACCAGGTACAGGGAATATAGTGCTGTGACAAACTGTCAAAAAGGGCTTTAGTTTTTGAGATACCCCTACCGGAGGTAGAACAAAACACAAGCATGTTTTTCCTCATCTCTAAGATCTCCCATTATATGAAATGGATGAAACTTGTTAAATTGATAGATATTGTTATACACCCCCAAAGGAAAAAAGAACCTAAATATAGCCTGGCCGTATGGGAGTTGAGACATATGAACTCATGTAGATTAATAATACAAGCTCCAAGAGCTTTCAAATTTGACATGCTAGCAGTCAGACAGTTGCTTAACCTAATAGAAAAACCTGTATGTGAATATCTTTATGCATGTAGGAAATATATACCTATGTACACATACTTAAAATAAGCAGAAATGTAAAAAATTAATATCTATGCAGAATGTTCTCATTTACTTTGTAGTAGCTCTGCCATGGATTGTCATAGACACACATATGAGGGCTTTTTCGGAAAGGTGTGGTTGTGCTGAATCCCGCAATACCACCATGTAAATATAGCATGCATGGTCGGGGAGTTACATCAGTAAATGTATGAGGTGTCCTAAATGAAAGAAAATTGAACATTGACATAATGAAGTCCAAAGCCCATTATCAGTGGTGAGAAGCATGTTGACAAATTCAATGTTACTGCAAAGTAAAGTCACTTGAGGTAATGTTCTGGTCTATAATGTTAATATATTTATGATACATTTAATAAATTATACATTTCATATGATACATTTTATAATACTTCATATGGAAACAAAGATCCAATTGAATCAGGTTGAAATTGAAATAGAACACCTTTATTTCAATCTACTGCATTCTGAGCCCCCTGCTGTATTCACTGTACACACATGACTGTGTGGCCAGGTTCAGCTCTAATTCCATAGTGAAGTTTGCGGACGACACGTGGTGGTGGGGCTGATCTCTAACAATGACGAGAATACCTATCGGGAGGAGGTTGATGAACTGGCACGCTGGTGCCGAGATAACAGCCTACTCCTGAACATTGGTAAAACCAAAGAGCTGATCGTGGATTTTAGGAGAATACAGCAGGGGACACACACGTCACTGCGGATAAATGGGGCTATCGTGGACAGGGTGAGCAGTTTCAAGTACCTGGGAGTTTACATCACAGTGGACCTGACATGAACTTGCACAGAGCAAGTTGCACCCTTACTTACAATTAGGGATGCACCGAATGGGAAATTCTTGGCCGAAACCGATACCGAAAATAGGAAACAGTTGGCCGAAAACCGAATGCCGAAAGGCCGAAAATGATTCATAGAATAGATTTTTTTTTACCAATGTTGTTCAGCTACCTGATTATGGAAAAATATATGATTATGGCAAAACTTAACTTAAATAATAAATAATCACTATTATGGGTATTTTTATATCACAAACAGTACTGTATTTGCAAATCTGGTATGTCATAAATGTATAGATGTAGCAGTACTGTCTATCTGTATGTCATGTATGTCATATATGTCCTGATGAATTGAAAATGGGGGACCCTGGTGTAAACAAGACAAAAGTCTTTCTCTGGTCTGCATCCCCTTAACAATTGTGTGTATTGAGCTGTACTGTATTGTAACCATTCTGCAATCTGTTAATAAAGTTTTCAATCAATCAATCAATCGGAGAGAGAGAGAGAGAGAGAGAGAGAGAGAGAGAGAGAGAGAGAGAGAGAGAGAGAGGCGGACATCTGTGCTCTACTGAGCGCACCTTTCTAGTCCCCAGATGAATGCGCTCTCTTGACTTTGGCACAGTAGACGCGCGACAGACAGCGTCAATGTGAGAAACACAATCCCTCCCCCTCTCGCTCTGAATAATATGCATATTAGATCACTCAGTGATTAACCGCGACGGGCATATAGTAAATAAGGATAAAGCATGTTAAAGACGCATTTATTGGACTCGTTGCGCGCAGAGTTTACATAGAAACAGCGCGACACCCGAGTCCCAAGAGGAGTATCACGCAGGACTGAAGAGCTCACAGCGCGCATGTAATGACTGAATCCGCGTTTTGATGACATCATCACAACAACACGCGTTAGGTTACAGGTTCTTTCTGTTTCTGTGATATCTTTTCGGTGAAAAAACTCTTTCGGCCAAAAGCCGAAAAGCCATTTTTGGCCATTTTCGGCCGAAAACTTCCGGTGGCCGAAATTTCGGTGCATCCCTACTTACAATTCATTATGAATTGAAAATGGGGGACCCTGATGTAAACAAGACGAAAGTCTTTCTCTGGTCTGCATCCCCTTAACAATTGTGTGTATTGAGCCATACTGTATTGTACCCATTCTGCAATCTGTTAATAAAATTTTCATTCAATCAATCAATCTGCACGGTGATTCATTGAATGAAAATTTTATTAACAGAATGCATAATGGGTACAATACAGTACAACTCAATACACACAATTGTTAAGGGGATGCAGACCAGAGAAAGACTTTCGTCTTGTTTACATCAGGGTCCCCCATTTTCAATTCATAATGAATTGTAAGTAAGGGTGCAACTTGCTCCGTGCAATCCATTATTTGTGGATCTAGCCCATAGATTCTGTGGTGAAAAAGGCGAAACAGCGCCTCTATCACCTGAGACAGTTAAGGAAGTTCAGAGTATCAGGGAAGATACTTCACTCCTTCTATTCCGGGGCTGTAGAGAGCATTCTGACTGGAAACATCACTGCCTGGTTTGGAAACTGTCATGGTTTTTGCCTTATTTCACCTTTCTGTGAGGGACAGCTGTCTATTTTTGCTTTATTTCACCTCTCTGTGAGGGATAGCTGTCAATCCCTGTTCCCTGTGGTTAATTGCCTCATGGGTCGGCAGGTGTGTGGACTTGATTGCACCTGATGCAGTCCAGCTGTGCCTATGGCCATGTGGAGTCTATTTAAGTTTGGAGATCGCAGTGTCAACTGCTTTTTCATATCCTAGTGTTGGTTGTCCTTTTGGTCACGCTCATTATATTGAAGTGTAGTCTGATCTCTGATTCAGAATTGAGCTTTATGGTAGTCATTCTTATTTTAGGCTACTCACGTGATTCTACACATAGACTCCCTTAGTGGAAGTTTATTGTTTTACTTTTTCAAATATAAACTCCTTTATTAGGAGGTATCCTTGTGGCTTATTTACTTTTATACTATACCTCTTTATTGAGAGTAGTCCTGTTTTTTGGGACTTGATTTCTTTTCTTAATTACTCACTTTGAGATTTCCACCTGTAAAGGTTGTTTTCTGTTGTTTAATTTTTCCCCTCTCCTAAAATATCTGCGTAAGCAGTCTAGTGGTTGTCCGTGTCACGGATAACTTTAAGAGTCCCTGTTATCTGCTCATGACCCACACACACACACACACAGCCCTCACAGAAACAGCACAGCACACTGTACAGGAAGGCCCTCCAGAGAGTGGTGCGCTCAGCAGAGCGTACTACAGGTATTGCACTACCACCCCTGCAGGACTTATATAACAGGAGGTACAAATCCAGAGCCTGCAGAATAACGAAAGACCCCCACCACCCCAACAACAGCCTGTTCAAGCTGCTGCGGTCAGGCAAGTGCCTACGTACATACGCTATGAGCACAGAGAGACTCTGGCTCAGCTTCTTCCCCCAGGCCATCAGAACACTGAACTCTCCACTCATAAGTACACATGAGCACACACACACACACACACACACACACACACACACACACACACACACACACACACACACACACACACACAAAAGGAAAGAACAGATGTGGTTCTTGTATAGTATAGTTTAGATATAGTAAGTAATACATAATGACGGAGTTAAAATTGTATATTGTATAGTAGTGTACATAGGAACCAGTGCCTTCTCAGGAATTTAGCATGTCTATTTTTATCATGCACATCTTATGTCTTACCTGTTTTTTTTTCTATGTCTATTTTATTATTGTATTATTGCACAATCGATGCAGGCATGACCACCCGCATTTCACTGTATGCCCTGGTATGTATGTGACAAATAAACCTCTTGATTCTTGATTCTAGCAACACATCACTGTCACTCATCCACATTATCATCAGTGACAAAATGTATCATATTTGGGCAGTCAGGGAAAGAGCAAGAGCAAAACTCAGTGCAAGTCAAGCCCACTGAAAGACATTTGCTGACATCATTGCAGTTTCCATCTTTACAGTACAGGTGGGTGATGTCTCAAACTTACAATGAAGTTGAACTTGACAACTATGTTCTGTACAGAGCTGATAGGGGTACTAGAGGTGGAGGAGTGGCTACATATGTCAAATCAAATCTGACATCTGAGCTCCTCAGGCCAAGGGTAAACCCTATAAACTTTGAGTGTCTTTTTATAAAAAAAAAATCTTTTCATGAAAATAAACAGTTGACCATAGGAAATATTTATAGACCTCCTGATTCTCCCTCTGAATCTACAAATGATATATTATCCACCATTAACTCTTTAGATCGTCCAAATGAAATTATTATCTTGGGTGACTTTAACATCAACTGGCTAGATCGATCATCTAGTAATGCTCGAAACCTATTTGGCAGTGTCAATTTAACTTAACTCATTAGTGAGCCTACTAGAGTTGATACTAGATCCAAGTCCCTGCTAGATTGGATTCTCGTCTCACACCCGGACAGAATTTCAAACTCTGGTGTGTTACCTGATAGTTTCAGCGACCATTCTATCATCTTCTGCATTTGGAAGATAAAGTTACCACGTCTACCACCAAAATTTATCAGGATAAGACAATGTAGGAATTTGAATATTGAGCACTTTATTCAAGATATAACATCTATAAATTGGGACAGGTTTAAATTGATTCCATTTGTTGAAGATGCATGGGATTTCTTCTACACTGAGCTTACTAATGTTATTGACCATCATGCTCCCTGGAAGACGCTCAAAGTAAAGGGTAGACACTTGCCCTGGATTAATAGTGAACTTATAAATCTGTATAAACAAAGAGATATGGCTTGGGAAAAGCATCGTCTGACAAAGGATTCTGCCGACTTCATTGCATATAAACTAATACGGAACTTATGTATAAATAAAACAAGAAATGCTAAATCCAACTATTTCAAAGATTGTTTAAGCAATGAATTTAGCAATCCAAAACAGTTTTGGAAGAGAATCAACAGTATTACTAAGAAGTCATCTATAAATCCCACTCATATTAGAATTAATAATGAAGTTGTCAATGATCCCTCCTCAATTGCACTTGCCTTTAATCAGCACTTTAATTCTGTCTGCAGACTCAAATTTAATGACCCCTCATATTCCGATGTGCCTCTTAATAACACCAGATGCAACAGCTCTTTTTCCTTTAGAAGTATCCGTCCGCTTGATGTTCAGAAGGTCATTGATGAATTAAGATTGGGTACTAGCTGTGGTTCAGATGGTATGGAGATCAAATTCATCAAACTTGCATCTCATGTATTATCATATCCTTTGTCTGATTTATTTAATTTATCTTTAACAACTAATGAAACTCCATTAAGCTGGAAATGTGCAAAAGTCATTCCATTGCATAAAGGTGGTGATCCTTCTGATCTCAATCATTATAGAGCAATTTCAATTATTAATAGTATAGCAAAAGTATTTGAAAAACACATTTTTAATCAATTATCCCATTATGTTAATGAATCTCATATTTTATCACCATGCCAATCTGGTTTCAGGCCAAACTACTCCACAACTACAGGCCTTCTGAAGTTGACCAATGATGTTCACTCAGCAATGGACAATAACATGGTTACTGGTGCAATATTTATAGATCTCACAAAGGCTTTTGATTTGGTTGATCATTATCTTCTTCTTGACAAACTGTGTGCTATTGTCTCTAATAATTCTTTACTTTGGTTCAATTCATATCTCCATCAGAGACGTCAGTGTGTATCATATCAGGGTAAACAGTCTGAATTTTTTATTATGGATAAAGGTGTTCCTCAAGGTTCATCTTTAGGACCATTATTATTTTCTATATTTGTTAATGATCTCACCCTGATACCATCTGACTGTCTTACTCAATTGTATGCTGACGATACAGTGATTTATTCCTCTAAGTCTGATATTCAACAAATTCAGTACTCTTTACAGACTCATTTTGATGCTGTCCAGAAATGGTTATCTATTAACAAACTTTTATTAAATAAGAAGAAGTCCTATAGTATGCTGTTTGGTACTAGATCAAATCTGGTGCAAATATCAAATCAGTTGTCGATTAAGTTTTTAGATGATGCTCCGCTTGAAAATGTCGATGAATATAAGTATCTGGGACTTTGGCTTGATTCTCTACTCACCTTCAAGTCACATATTGATGCTGTGATGAAGAAAACAAATTGTAGCCTGAGAATATTGTATCGTTCTATTAACTGTTTTTCTCTTCAGGTTAGGAAAAGAATCATTATACAGCTGGTACTTCCAATAATGGATTACGCAGACATAGTCTATCAAAACACCACACTAACAAATCTCTGTCCTTTAAATGTTACTTATAATAGTGTTTGCAGATTTATATTGAGGTGTCCTTATAGAACCCATCACTGTTTGAGTTGTTAAACTGGCTTTCTCCCCAATTCAGAAGACATTTTCATTGGTTGCTTTTTGTTTACAAATGTATTTACTTTAATTATCCCCCCTATCTAAAGCAGTTCTTAACACCATATAGTTCAACTTATAATTTAAGACACACGGATCTTCCTTTCTTTAGTATACCTCGAACCATCAAAGCTATCGGTCGACTTGCCTTTAAATATAAAGCACCAGCTGATTGGAACAAACTGCCTAGTTCACTCAGATCTCTTACTTCTTACCGGTTATTCAAGATATCTTTGTTCACTCATCTACAGACTACTTGCACCTGTTATTGATTTACTGTGTTAGGGCTTACATGTCGTTTTCAGATCAAATTATAATTTTGTATGTGTTTTATAAGGGAACATATATATATTGGTGATCCTCTTGGGAGGAATCAGTGTGGATTGTGGGGGTGAGCTTGGGAGAGCGTCTGTCAGTGTATAAGTGCATTTGTTGTCCTGTTTTTTGTTTTGTTATGTATTGTATTGTATTGTATTGTATTGTATGTTTTGTATCCTATGTTAAGGACCCCCTCCTCTGTGTGTGTGTGTGTGTGTGTGTGTGTGTGTGTGTGTGTGTGTGTGTGTGTGTGTGTGTGTGTGTGTGTGTGTGTGTGTGTGTGTGTGTGTGTGTGTGTGTGTGTGTGTGTGTGTGTGTGTGTGTGTGTGTGTGTGTGTGTGTGTGTGTGTGTGTGTGTGTGTGTGTGTGTGTGTGTGTGTGTGCGTGCGTGCGTGCGTGCGTGTGTGTGTACCCTTAAATATGCGTACCTACTGTACTATTCCCCCAAACCACTACAAAGCTGGGTAGTAAGTGCCATGGACAAGTGTATCAGTGCAAGTGACCAGTGTACTCACTCACTCTTGGCTGAATATTGTTTTGGGTGGTGATGTAAAAACATCTGCATCATAGCAGGCTCAGGATGGGCAAAGTAGTCTATAGCCTGTTCATCCCTGTCTCTCTCCTCCACAACCTGGCTTGACTAGACATAAGGAGAGAGAGAGATGATTACAATTAACTGGTACATTCAGGTCCAGAATAGTTGGAATTCCCTGACAAAGATGTGCAAAAAGCTGTACAATTTAAACAATACCATACTGGTAATGAGCAAATAGTTGTTTATTCAACGAATGCATGGAGCTGTTCCATCTTATTTAATTTGATACTAACTACTCAGTTCCTACAGATTACAAGTATTCAAATATCAATGGTGAATATTGCATAAGGTTTACACAGTTAATAGATCACCTTCTTGTTTTATATTCATGTTCAAAGAGGAGTAATAGTTAGATCTTTGTATGTGATTTATATGGCAATTAAATCAATGGTGTGCTTGTTTGTTTGGGGAGTTTGACCTACAGTTAATGTGCCTACCATGTGAAAGTGCATGATCAATGGACAGAACAAAAACAATTTGTGTAGGTGGAGACTAGAGCTACCACAGATAGTAATAAGTTATAAGAGTAAGTAATCCATACCATATATATCCTAATAGTTACCTTATTACTAGGGATGTCCGATATTATCGGCATACCGATATTATCGGCCGATATCGGCATTCAAATGTGATATCGGAAAATATCGGTATCGGTTTAAATTATTATTATTATTTTTTTTTTTTACATTTCTATAACCTTTATTTACCCAGGCAAGCAAGTAACAACAAATTCTGATTTAATTTATTGTCAAAAGTATGCATAATGTTGTGTTACATAAGAGATATGTAATGTTAATTACCTGAAATTATTCAGTTTTTTGGGGGGGAAACCCTGCATATATCAGTATCGGTTGATATCGGTTGATATCGGTATCGGAAATTAAGAGTTGGACAATATCGGTATATCGGTATCTGTAACTGAGGGGTACAATTCCCTGACTGTATTGAGAGTATGGTATCATTAAACCACTACTTAGTTATGTACTTTAATTACTGGCCATACAGTACACGGTATATCTGGTGAACACCCACACAAGAATACGGCTTGACAAAGAAAGTTCTATTTAGAGGTATTTATTATTAGAGCAGCAACGGTAGGTTACAGATTGAGAATTATGATTGCGCTTGTAAGGCGAAGAACACTTAAGTAGGTCAAGAGCGTAAGTCCATGAGCATAGTAAGATGGGTATAACTGACGCCACCTGTAGCATAAGAATTACATAAGGCACACTCGTAGTCAGCTGGAGATACTAAGGGGTTCCCTCCGGTTGTAAGCCAGCAGGGTAGAGGAATGTTCGGGAGCAAAGTCTGGATCAACGCGGAATAACGAGGCTCCAGATACAGGAGCCAGTGCAGTAATCCCTTGGTCCGTAGACAAAGCAACAGCTATACTCCAGTATGCACGACAGCATGGATGAAAGCTAGCCAGCCTCTGTGGTCCTAGAGGCGGGCTCGAGGGTGCTCCTCACAGGGTAGATCCCACACAGCAGTGGGGTAGACGGTTCTCTGCTCCAGCAGCCACAGTACCAAAGCAATATAATCCAGCCGGAAAAGGCTCTGCATTCGCCGGTGTAGGTTCTCCGGTGTACATATCCAACGGTTCTCGTCTAGGACTCCTCGGGTGGTGGCGCGAGTTTAGGCCGCCCAGCCTGGATAAGTGCACTAGCTAGAGTACGACGAACCGGTGGTAATGATGGTCACGGAGAACGGTAGCCGCACGATACACTATAAATAATAGACTATTACTTCACAATAGAATAAGTCGAACTCGACGATACAGCGTTAAACTCTGACACTTTAGCTATCTATTCGCACGCGGTTCTCAAGGCTCTATTTAGGGGCAAAGAGGCCCACTTCACGGCACGTTGTATCGTGGTGAAGGCTTCAACGTTTTGGACTAAGACTGCTGTATCCACCTGCGACGTATTTATACGTAAGGTGAATAATCTAGTGCCAACCTCAGTTCTGTCTCGTATTACTGCGCAAACCTGGACATGTTGAGACATGCCTTGGCGGTGGCTTTGAACTTGCCATTGGGGGTATGGCCGTTGGCGCCTAGGGGTCGCTGTCCAATAGGAGAACGAATATTATGGTCTGGCCTGTACCTAGGTAAAGGGATATTCCGTGTATATATACAAAGAATATACAAGGGATATCAGACGATATACAAATATTATACAATATATCTCAAGTAATAAATATATATATTCGGTTTAATCTGACCCTTTGTAACAGTATCGGTAAAAAAGCCAATATCGAGCATCCCTACTTATTACCATACTTGGCTGAAAATAAACGTTGCTGCCTGTTGTGAATGTGTTTTTCAATACATAAGTAGGCATACATTTTTGCAGTTGAGCAAACATTTGCAGTTGAGTAGGCTATATGTGCTGTGTTTTTATGTCTTCCATCGAGGATCCACCTTGGAAATAAGTGTTTTAATGAATGCTTTTAGGTGATATCCTCAGGAATACAAATTGGTCAAGATAATTTGTTTTTATGATGTGTTTTTAATTTCCAAATACAAATCTAATCAAATCAAAAAAGCAGTTTTTGCAGTTGAGCTACAGGTGTTGTATATTATACAGACTTTTCATGCATCTTTATCAAGGGAACCCTTATCCTAATGATTTTTTGTGGCACTTCATTTCTCAATGGATTTGTCATCTAGGAGGGTTAATAAACAAATTTAGGTGGGGTATATTTTTTTAAAAGGCGGGGGGAATTTGTGAGAGACCAAAACTTTTTAATGGTTTGACCTACAATGATGCACAATACATGGTACCAGCCCCCTCTCAGTCATGTACCAGCCCCCTCTCAGTCATGTACCAGCCTCCTCTCAGTCATGTATACCAGCCCCCTCTCAGTCCTGTATACCAGTCCCCTCTCAGTCATGTACCAGCCCCCTCTCAGTCATGTACCAGCCCCCTCTCAGTCCTGTATACCAGCCCCCTCTCAGTCATGTACCAGCCCCCTCTCAGTCATGTATACCAGCCCCCTCTCAGTCATGTACCAGCCCCCTCTCAGTCATGTACCACAGCCCCATCTCAGTCATGTACCACAGCCCCCTCTCAGTCATGTACCACAGCCGCATCTCAGTCATGTACCAGCCCCCCTCTCAGTCATGTACCACACGACTGGCAGGGGGATGCTTAGTAAGAGATGTGATTGGGCCAGCCCAGTGTTAGTCAGTACCAATACATGGTACCAGACCCCTCTCAGTCATGTACCAGCCAGCCCCCTCTCAGTCATGTACCAGCCAGCCCCCTCTCAGTCATGTACCAGCCAGCCCCCTCTCAGTCATGTATACCAGCCCCCCTCTCAGTCCTGTATACCAGCCCCCTCTCAGTCATGTACCAGCCCCCTCTCAGTCATGTACCACAGCCCCCTCTCAGTCATGTACCAGCCCCCTCTCAGTCATGTACCACAGCCCCATCTCAGTCATGTACCACAGCCCCCTCTCAGTCATGTACCAGCCCCCCTCTCAGTCCTGTATACCAGCCCCCTCTCAGTCATGTACCAGCCCCCTCTCAGTCACGTACCAGCCCCCTCTCAATCATGTACCAGCCCCCTCTCAGTCATGTACCAGCCAGCCCCCTCTCAGTCATGTACCAACCAGCCCCCTCTCAGTCATGTATACCAGCCCCCCTCTCAGTCCTGTATACCAGCCCCCTCTCAGTCATGTACCAGCCCCCTCACAGTCATGTACCAGCCCCCTCTCAGTCATGTACCACAGCCCCCTCTCAGTCATGTACCAGCCCCCTCTCAGTCATGTACCACAGCCCCATCTCAGTCATGTACCACAGCCCCCTCTCAGTCATGTACCACAGCCCCCTCTTAGTCCTGTATACCAGTCCCCTCTCAGTCATGTACCAGCCCCCTCTCAGTCATGTACCTGGTAAAACCAAGGAGCTGATCGTGGATTATAGGAGAGGACAGCAGGAGACGCACACACCACTGATGATTAACGGGGCTACCGTGGACAGGGTGAGCAGCTTTAAGTACCTGGGGGTCCACATCTCAGAGGACCTGACATGGTCAACACACATAGACACAGTAGTAAAGAAGGCGAAACAGCGCCTCTACCACCTGAGACAGTTAAGGAAGTTCAGAGTATCGGGGAAGATACTCCAGTCCTTCTACTCAGGAGCTGTAGAGAGCATCCTGACCGGAAACATCACTGCCTGGTATGGAAACAGCACGGCACAGGACAAGAAGGCCCTACAGAGAGTGGTGCGCTCAGCCGAGCGTACCACATGTATTGCACTACCTCCCCTGCAGGTTCTATACAACAAGAGGTGCAAATCCAGAGCCTGCAGAATAATGAAAGACCCCCACCACCCCAATAACAGCCTGTTTCAGCTGCTGAGGTCAGGCAGACGCCTGCGAACCCCAGCTACTAGGACAGAGAGGCTTAGGCTTAGCTTCTTCCCCCAGGCCATCAGAGTCCTGAACAATGAACATTGAGTACCACAGAACACTGAACTATCCACACATAAGCACACATGAGCACACACACTAGCAGCCACTTTAACACTTCAACATGAGCGGGCACACACTCATGCGCACACACTCACACTTATTGCCAAAAGGAAAGGCCACTTAAATCAGTATTAGCAACAGTAACAGTGTATTGCACTACCAAAGCTACCTAGCATGTCCTATATGCTCTGTAAATAACTATGTACAGATACCGATTTTGATGTCACACCATGTTACCTGTTACCTGTTATTGCACATTTTTTTTTGGTATTGGATTCTATTATATGTTGTACCCACTGTATTGCACATCGTTGCGGGCAAGACCACCCGCATTTCATTGTATACTCGTATGCCGTGACAAATAAAACTCTTGACTTGACTTGACTACCAGCCCCCTCTCAGTCCTGTATACCAGCCCCCTCTCAGTCATGTACCAGCCCCCTCTCAGTCATGTACCAGCCCCATCTCAGTCATGTACCAGCCCCCCTCTCAGTCATGTACCTGCACGACTGGCGGGGGGTTCCTAGTAAGATATGTGATTGGGCCAGCCCAATGTCAGTCAGTACCAATGGGCCGCTGTCCCAGCCTAGTAGTGGGCCGGTTGTTGACCAAATAATTAAAAAAAAATAGTTAAAACATTTTAAATTCTTTTTTTATAAATATTTTTTTTTTATCAAATCATAACGGCCCAAATATGCGTCGGCCCCAGGGGCGTAACTATGGGGGGGGGTCCTTGGGAAATGTCCCCTGCATGATTTCAGAATGCACTTATTGTCCCCCCCACGTTTTTACCATCCAAAGATAATACATGCGCGCGGCCAGCACTGTGACTCGCTACAGTACTTGTCTTTGCATAATAATAGCATACATGTAGTACATGTAGTGATTGTTAATTGTACATAATTCACCCACGGAACTATTGTTAGGAACAAGAGTTGTGCCCGAACATTATACCTGGTGGCACTACCTGCCATCACAGGTCAGTCGACTGCAAGCAACGTAGCAGTAGCATGTTGTATTTCTGTGCTTAATAAATGCTATTCACTCTGCCTCGAGCCACTGTCTCCGACTCCCATCTCTCGGCACTACACTGGTGACCACCCCGACATTGGTCTCGCTGAAGTATCAGGGACCAAACCGAACATGGCAAACGATGCCGTTATTCTTCGATTGCCGGAGTTTTGGGAGCATTCTGTGGCTGCGTGGTTCGCTCAAACAGAGGCGCAGTTCACCCTACGAAGGGTAGTGGCGAGGCCCGCAGAGGGTTCATCTTCGGCAGAAGACGCGGATAATGACAATGAGAGTGGAGTCGGGCGAGAAGAGGTACCGTTGACTACCATATCTGCCGTCATTGGCGGCAAAAGGCCTGGTGGTCCTGTGGATTTATGCCCTCAAAGAGAAACGCAACGTTGAAACGTGGAATGCAATCTGGGAGTGTGCCAGTGACCAGTGCGCCTCGGTGGGCATTGAAATGCAGCGACCGCAGGTGAGGAGAAAAGCACAGCCGCCTCGCCACCTGCAGGGGTTCGTGGTGAACAGCACACAGACACACACACACACTGGAATGTCGGGTCGCTGTGCCCAGTTTAATGTTGGGTTGATGTGCCCAGTTTAATGTCGGGTCGCTGTGCCCAGTTTAATGTCGGGTCGCTGTGCTGTGTTGTTTTAAATTGTAATCTGAGCGACCGCTGGCACTGACCACGCCCCCTAATCTGTCCCCCGCACCACTAGCAACAGAGTTACGCCACTGGTCGGCCCACCGGGCAAATGCCCGGTATGCCAGATGGCCAGTCCAGGCCTGGGAGTAGGCTGTTAGCCCGGCACCATCGTGCCAGTTCATCAACCTCCTCCCGATATGCCTTCTCGTCATTGTTAGAGATCAGCCCCACCACCATGTGTCGTCCGCAAACTGCACTATGGATTGGAGCTGAACCTGGCCACACAGTCATGTGTGTACAGTGAATACAGCAGGGGGCTCAGAACACAGCCCTGGGCGGACCCGATGCTCAGGGTGATGGTGTTGGAGGTCTGATCCCCCACCCTGACCGCCTGGGGCCTTTCACTCAGAAAGTCCAGTATCCAGGCGCTCAGAGCGGAGCTCAGACCCAGCTCAATCAGCTTGTCCACCAGTCTGGTGGGGACTATGGTGTTGAACGCTGAGCTGTAGTCAATGAACAACAGTCTCACATAGCCCCCCTTCTGACGGTCTAGGTGAGAGAGGGTGCTGTGCAGTACTTGGGAGACCGCATCATCAGTGGACCTGTTTGGCCTGTATGCAAATTGCATAGGGTCCATATCACTGGGGAGGGAGGCACAAATGTGATCCTTGACCAGCCTCTCAAAACATTTCATGGCCACAGAGGTGAGTGCCACCGGTCTGTAGTCATTGAGACCTGTTGGGGAGGGTTTCTTTGGTACCGGGATAACGGTAGACATCTTGAAGCAGGCAGGGACCATGCACTGACTCCGCCAGGGATCGATTAAATATGGTGGTGAACACAGGGGCTAGCTGGTTAGCACAGGACTTAAGTATGCGTCCTGTTATTCCATCTGGGCCAGCAACCTTTCTGGTGTTCACCTGCATAAATGCTCTTCTCACACTGTGTACCGTCAATGAGAGAGCGTCCCCGCCCCCCCGCGGATGCCCCCCCTCCACAACAGCCGGCGCGCCAGTGACGCCACTAGCCGTTGAGCTAGCGGCGCCACTGTTTGCACCAAACCGCACGTTGAAGGTGTTGAGCTGGTCCGCGAGAGAGGCGTCGTCGCTCCCCATTGAGGTGGCGCTGACTTTGTAGTCAGTTATCGTCCTCAGTCCCCGCCATAAGCCTCTTGTGTCATTCTGTGCCATTTGTGCCTCCATCTTGTCAGCATACGTCCTTTTCGCAAGTTTAACAGCCTTGCGCAGAGTGTAGACTGTTGTCTTGTACTCTTCCATGTTTCCTGTCTCTCTGCCCAGGTTGTAGGCAGTGGTGCGAGTTATCAGGGCTGCGCTGATAGTACTGTCCACCCACGGTTTCTGGTTCGGGAAGACCCTCGTCTTCTTTGTGGGGACGATACTATCAGCTAGTGTTGTTATAAAGCTAACAACAGTGTCTGCGAACTCGCTGACGTCACTGGCGCTTCCCTCGAACATATCCCAATCGACGTCATCGAGGGAGTCCTGAAGCGTGGCCTCTGATTGGTCGGACCATCTCTTTACCTCACGTGACGCCGTCGTGTCACATGAGGTAAAGAGATTTTTTGTGGCACTTCATTTCTCAATGGATTTGTCATCTAGGAGGGTTAATAAACAAATTTAGGTGGGGTATATTTTTTTAAAAGGCGGGGGGAATTTGTGAGAGACCAAAACTTTTTAATGGTTTGACCTACAATGATGCACAATACATGGTACCAGCCCCCTCTCAGTCATGTACCAGCCCCCTCTCAGTCATGTACCAGCCTCCTCTCAGTCATGTATACCAGCCCCCTCTCAGTCCTGTATACCAGTCCCCTCTCAGTCATGTACCAGCCCCCTCTCAGTCATGTACCAGCCCCCTCTCAGTCCTGTATACCAGCCCCCTCTCAGTCATGTACCAGCCCCCTCTCAGTCATGTATACCAGCCCCCTCTCAGTCATGTACCAGCCCCCTCTCAGTCATGTACCACAGCCCCATCTCAGTCATGTACCACAGCCCCCTCTCAGTCATGTACCACAGCCGCATCTCAGTCATGTACCAGCCCCCCTCTCAGTCATGTACCACACGACTGGCAGGGGGATGCTTAGTAAGAGATGTGATTGGGCCAGCCCAGTGTTAGTCAGTACCAATACATGGTACCAGACCCCTCTCAGTCATGTACCAGCCAGCCCCCTCTCAGTCATGTACCAGCCAGCCCCCTCTCAGTCATGTACCAGCCAGCCCCCTCTCAGTCATGTATACCAGCCCCCCTCTCAGTCCTGTATACCAGCCCCCTCTCAGTCATGTACCAGCCCCCTCTCAGTCATGTACCACAGCCCCCTCTCAGTCATGTACCAGCCCCCTCTCAGTCATGTACCACAGCCCCATCTCAGTCATGTACCACAGCCCCCTCTCAGTCATGTACCAGCCCCCCTCTCAGTCCTGTATACCAGCCCCCTCTCAGTCATGTACCAGCCCCCTCTCAGTCACGTACCAGCCCCCTCTCAATCATGTACCAGCCCCCTCTCAGTCATGTACCAGCCAGCCCCCTCTCAGTCATGTACCAACCAGCCCCCTCTCAGTCATGTATACCAGCCCCCCTCTCAGTCCTGTATACCAGCCCCCTCTCAGTCATGTACCAGCCCCCTCACAGTCATGTACCAGCCCCCTCTCAGTCATGTACCACAGCCCCCTCTCAGTCATGTACCAGCCCCCTCTCAGTCATGTACCACAGCCCCATCTCAGTCATGTACCACAGCCCCCTCTCAGTCATGTACCACAGCCCCCTCTTAGTCCTGTATACCAGTCCCCTCTCAGTCATGTACCAGCCCCCTCTCAGTCATGTACCTGGTAAAACCAAGGAGCTGATCGTGGATTATAGGAGAGGACAGCAGGAGACGCACACACCACTGATGATTAACGGGGCTACCGTGGACAGGGTGAGCAGCTTTAAGTACCTGGGGGTCCACATCTCAGAGGACCTGACATGGTCAACACACATAGACACAGTAGTAAAGAAGGCGAAACAGCGCCTCTACCACCTGAGACAGTTAAGGAAGTTCAGAGTATCGGGGAAGATACTCCAGTCCTTCTACTCAGGAGCTGTAGAGAGCATCCTGACCGGAAACATCACTGCCTGGTATGGAAACAGCACGGCACAGGACAAGAAGGCCCTACAGAGAGTGGTGCGCTCAGCCGAGCGTACCACATGTATTGCACTACCTCCCCTGCAGGTTCTATACAACAAGAGGTGCAAATCCAGAGCCTGCAGAATAATGAAAGACCCCCACCACCCCAATAACAGCCTGTTTCAGCTGCTGAGGTCAGGCAGACGCCTGCGAACCCCAGCTACTAGGACAGAGAGGCTTAGGCTTAGCTTCTTCCCCCAGGCCATCAGAGTCCTGAACAATGAACATTGAGTACCACAGAACACTGAACTATCCACACATAAGCACACATGAGCACACACACTAGCAGCCACTTTAACACTTCAACATGAGCGGGCACACACTCATGCGCACACACTCACACTTATTGCCAAAAGGAAAGGCCACTTAAATCAGTATTAGCAACAGTAACAGTGTATTGCACTACCAAAGCTACCTAGCATGTCCTATATGCTCTGTAAATAACTATGTACAGATACCGATTTTGATGTCACACCATGTTACCTGTTACCTGTTATTGCACATTTTTTTTTTGTATTGGATTCTATTATATGTTGTACCCACTGTATTGCACATCGTTGCGGGCAAGACCACCCGCATTTCATTGTATACTCGTATGCCGTGACAAATAAAACTCTTGACTTGACTTGACTACCAGCCCCCTCTCAGTCCTGTATACCAGCCCCCTCTCAGTCATGTACCAGCCCCCTCTCAGTCATGTACCAGCCCCATCTCAGTCATGTACCAGCCCCCCTCTCAGTCATGTACCTGCACGACTGGCGGGGGGTTCCTAGTAAGATATGTGATTGGGCCAGCCCAATGTCAGTCAGTACCAATGGGCCGCTGTCCCAGCCTAGTAGTGGGCCGGTTGTTGACCAAATAATTAAAAAAAAATAGTTAAAACATTTTAAATTCTTTTTTTATAAATATTTTTTTTTTATCAAATCATAACGGCCCAAATATGCGTCGGCCCCAGGGGCGTAACTATGGGGGGGGGTCCTTGGGAAATGTCCCCTGCATGATTTCAGAATGCACTTATTGTCCCCCCCACGTTTTTACCATCCAAAGATAATACATGCGCGCGGCCAGCACTGTGACTCGCTACAGTACTTGTCTTTGCATAATAATAGCATACATGTAGTACATGTAGTGATTGTTAATTGTACATAATTCACCCACGGAACTATTGTTAGGAACAAGAGTTGTGCCCGAACATTATACCTGGTGGCACTACCTGCCATCACAGGTCAGTCGACTGCAAGCAACGTAGCAGTAGCATGTTGTATTTCTGTGCTTAATAAATGCTATTCACTCTGCCTCGAGCCACTGTCTCCGACTCCCATCTCTCGGCACTACACTGGTGACCACCCCGACATTGGTCTCGCTGAAGTATCAGGGACCAAACCGAACATGGCAAACGATGCCGTTATTCTTCGATTGCCGGAGTTTTGGGAGCATTCTGTGGCTGCGTGGTTCGCTCAAACAGAGGCGCAGTTCACCCTACGAAGGGTAGTGGCGAGGCCCGCAGAGGGTTCATCTTCGGCAGAAGACGCGGATAATGACAATGAGAGTGGAGTCGGGCGAGAAGAGGTACCGTTGACTACCATATCTGCCGTCATTGGCGGCAAAAGGCCTGGTGGTCCTGTGGATTTATGCCCTCAAAGAGAAACGCAACGTTGAAACGTGGAATGCAATCTGGGAGTGTGCCAGTGACCAGTGCGCCTCGGTGGGCATTGAAATGCAGCGACCGCAGGTGAGGAGAAAAGCACAGCCGCCTCGCCACCTGCAGGGGTTCGTGGTGAACAGCACACAGACACACACACACACTGGAATGTCGGGTCGCTGTGCCCAGTTTAATGTTGGGTTGATGTGCCCAGTTTAATGTCGGGTCGCTGTGCCCAGTTTAATGTCGGGTCGCTGTGCTGTGTTGTTTTAAATTGTAATCTGAGCGACCGCTGGCACTGACCACGCCCCCTAATCTGTCCCCCGCACCACTAGCAACAGAGTTACGCCACTGGTCGGCCCACCGGGCAAATGCCCGGTATGCCAGATGGCCAGTCCAGGCCTGGGAGTAGGCTGTTAGCCCGGCACCATCGTGCCAGTTCATCAACCTCCTCCCGATATGCCTTCTCGTCATTGTTAGAGATCAGCCCCACCACCATGTGTCGTCCGCAAACTGCACTATGGATTGGAGCTGAACCTGGCCACACAGTCATGTGTGTACAGTGAATACAGCAGGGGGCTCAGAACACAGCCCTGGGCGGACCCGATGCTCAGGGTGATGGTGTTGGAGGTCTGATCCCCCACCCTGACCGCCTGGGGCCTTTCACTCAGAAAGTCCAGTATCCAGGCGCTCAGAGCGGAGCTCAGACCCAGCTCAATCAGCTTGTCCACCAGTCTGGTGGGGACTATGGTGTTGAACGCTGAGCTGTAGTCAATGAACAACAGTCTCACATAGCCCCCCTTCTGACGGTCTAGGTGAGAGAGGGTGCTGTGCAGTACTTGGGAGACCGCATCATCAGTGGACCTGTTTGGCCTGTATGCAAATTGCATAGGGTCCATATCACTGGGGAGGGAGGCACAAATGTGATCCTTGACCAGCCTCTCAAAACATTTCATGGCCACAGAGGTGAGTGCCACCGGTCTGTAGTCATTGAGACCTGTTGGGGAGGGTTTCTTTGGTACCGGGATAACGGTAGACATCTTGAAGCAGGCAGGGACCATGCACTGACTCCGCCAGGGATCGATTAAATATGGTGGTGAACACAGGGGCTAGCTGGTTAGCACAGGACTTAAGTATGCGTCCTGTTATTCCATCTGGGCCAGCAACCTTTCTGGTGTTCACCTGCATAAATGCTCTTCTCACACTGTGTACCGTCAATGAGAGAGCGTCCCCGCCCCCCCGCGGATGCCCCCCCTCCACAACAGCCGGCGCGCCAGTGACGTCACTAGCCGTTGAGCTAGCGGCGCCACTGTTTGCACCAAACCGCACGTTGAAGGTGTTGAGCTGGTCCGCGAGAGAGGCGTCGTCGCTCCCCATTGAGGTGGCGCTGACTTTGTAGTCAGTTATCGTCCTCAGTCCCCGCCATAAGCCTCTTGTGTCATTCTGTGCCATTTGTGCCTCCATCTTGTCAGCATACGTCCTTTTCGCAAGTTTAACAGCCTTGCGCAGAGTGTAGACTGTTGTCTTGTACTCTTCCATGTTTCCTGTCTCTCTGCCCAGGTTGTAGGCAGTGGTGCGAGTTATCAGGGCTGCGCTGATAGTACTGTCCACCCACGGTTTCTGGTTCGGGAAGACCCTCGTCTTCTTTGTGGGGACGATACTATCAGCTAGTGTTGTTATAAAGCTAACAACAGTGTCTGCGAACTCGCTGACGTCACTGGCGCTTCCCTCGAACATATCCCAATCGACGTCATCGAGGGAGTCCTGAAGCGTGGCCTCTGATTGGTCGGACCATCTCTTTACCTCACGTGACGCCGTCGTGTCACATGAGGTAAAGAGATGGTCCGACCAATCAGAGGCCACGCTTCAGGACGCCCTCGATGACGTCGATTGGGACATGTTCGAGGGAAGCGCCAATGACGTCAGTGAGTTCGCAGACACTGTTGTTAGCTAACCAATCTTTGTCTGTAAGCAGGGACCAGGAAAATGGCATCGTGATCCGACGTGCTTGTAGCTCCCGCTAATGGAGGAGCCGGTACAGCTTTGTAGCCGGCTCTGAACGGGGTGTAGAAGTGATCGAGCGCGTTTCCTCCTCTGCTGGAGCAGGCGATGTGCTGAAAAAAGGACGGCATCACTTTCTTCAAATTCCCCTGATTGAAATCACCGGCTACGATCATGGCTGCGTCTGGGTGTTTGATCTGGTGGGTGTTTAGATGATCCTGTAGCTCCGCCAGAGCCCTAGCGGTGTTTGCTTGGGGAGGGATGTACACCGCAGTCATGATGATCTCAGTAAACTCTCTGGGAAGGTGGAAGGGGCGACATTGAATGGAGAGATGTTCCATGTCCGGGGAGCATGAACTGGAGAGTAGCTTGATCTCCTTGGGGTTTACCCAGCCGTTGTTGGTCAGGAGACATACACCCCCGCCGATGCTCTTCCCGGAGGCTTCTGTGCGGTCCGCTCGGAAGACGGTGAAGGAGGGAGAGACGCTGTGGTCCGGAGTCGCTGGCTTCAACCATGTCTCCGTGAAGCACAAGATGTTGCAGTCTCTCACCTCTCGCTGAAATCGGACCCTCGCTCGTAAATCATCCATCTTACTCTCTAGCGAACGTGCATTCGCCGGAAAGATGGATGGGATCGCCGGACGGTAAGCAGATCCTCATACATTTACTGATGTAACTCCCTGACCATGCATGCTATATTTACACATGTTGCTGGATTCAGCACAACCACACCTTTCTGAAAAAGCCCTCATCTGTGTTTCTATGACAATCCATGGCAGAGCTACTACAAAGTAAATGAGAACATTCTGGATAGATATTAATTTTTTACATTTCCGCCTATTTTAAGTATGTGTACATAGGTATATATTTCCTACATGCATAAAGATATTCACATCCAGTTTTTTCTATTATGTTAAGTAACTGTCTGACTGCTAGCATGTCAAGTTTGAAAGCTCTTG
Source organism: Notolepis coatsorum (assembly GCF_963971535.1). Classification (NCBI taxonomy): domain Eukaryota; kingdom Metazoa; phylum Chordata; class Actinopteri; order Aulopiformes; family Paralepididae; genus Notolepis; species Notolepis coatsorum. The sequence goes on along the minus strand of NC_140183.1, from coordinate 55,886,534 downwards.
GAGCTTTTATTATTAATCTACATAAGTTTATATGTCTCAACTCCCATACGGCCAGGCTATATTTTGGTTCTTTTTTCCTTTGGGGGTGTATAACAATATCTATCAATTTAACAAGTTTTGCAGTAAAATAATTTTTATACAAGAATCCATTTCATATATGGGAGACCTTAGAGATGAGGAAAAACATTCTTGTGTTTTGTTCTACCTCCGGTAGGGGTAGCTCAACATTTTGGGGGCATTGTCACTAGGCTAATAGGGCCCTGGTTCAAAACGAGGCCACGTGGAGAGAGGCCCTGCAACATGAGAGCAGATGAAAGCAGCAATGAGGGCCCTCCACTCCTCTCACTAGTTCACTGCTGCATTGATCCTTCTCTAATTTGCCTTCATGCCTAAAGATGATCCTACCATCACCGGCACCACTAGGCTACAACAACAAAAACAACAACAACAACAACAACAACAACAACAACAACAACAACAACAACAACAACAACAACAACAACAACAACAACAACAACAACAACAACAACAACAACAGAGCACAGGAGTCAGAACCAATGAGCACCAGGGCTGCTCCCCATTCACATAAACAAAAGAGCTGTGCAAAGCAGACAAGACAGCTCGAGGTGTGGCTCGGTGCCTACAGGATGTAGCGTGTGGGAGGACCGGTGGTGTCTGTGTGTGTGCGTGTGCGTGTGTGTGTGTGTGTGTGTGTGTGTGTGTGTGTGTGTGTGTGTGTGTGTGTGTGTGTGTGTGTGTGTGTGTGTGTGTGTGTGTGTGTGTGTGTGTGTGTGTGTGTGTGTGTGTGTGTGTGTGTGTGCGTGCGTGTGCGTGTGCGTGTGTGTGAGTGAATTATGGAGAACAAAAGGATTCATGTTAGCCACAGTATACACATGGAGACCTCTCGCTCCCCCTGCTCTGGAAGAGTGGAATGAAGGGGGGGTGGGGGACTGGCGGCCTTTTTAATTAGATCTGGACTCCGTTGCGTCCGACCTGACGGGGGATGAATGTGCCGGGCAAACAAAGTGGACATTCATCAGTGTTGCCAATCACACCGGACGTGATTGAGTTACGCACCCCATGGCCCCAGCGCCAGGGCTAGCGTTACACAGGCCGCTTAGGCAAACATCAGCCACCGCGCTCAGGGCTCAGAGGTCAAAGTGTGCCGGACTCCATGGTACGAGGAGTGCTAAGGAGGTCACGTTAACATCTGAGTATTATACCCAAGGCAAGTTATTATCATTAAAGTGTAATAAGCGATTATGAGTCAAGAGGTAAAACAAAAAACGCAGCTTTGTGTGTGCAAACGGGTTTGAATTGGTTTCTAAACATTTCTGCAGTCATTAGTAGAAGCAATTACATGAGAGATTAATTCATTTATTTGACTTAACTTAAATTAACATTTACATTTAGTTATTTGCTGACGCTTTTATCCAAAGCGACAAGTTCTGTACAACAGGTCAGCAAGAAGGGTACAACTCTGGCAAGTAACAATGTTCGTCAAACAGTGTTGAACTTGGGTGCTACAGTCTTGAGTGTATAGTAGTAAAGATATATTAGCATAATATAGACAATGCAGATTATTTAGTAGCATGATAGTAAAAGACAGTACAATGTTTTTATTTCTTTTTTAAGATATTGATTGAAGAAGTGTGTTTTTAGTCAATGGCAGAAAATTGGTCAGGTCCTGTGGTGGGAAGTTTGTTCCACCATTGTAATTTATAATGTGTAATTTCCTAAAAGCTGAACTTGAACTACTAAATTGAAAGTTATAAATGGTAAAGCCATTGGAAACCAAATATACCTCCCTAAATGTAAGGTTTTTAAGAGATATCAATCTAAAAATCTCTTCAAATTCAAGCACTGGGCGGGTGGGTCGTCCAGAATGTGTTGATGTGTAACCATGTCCGGACATACAATCAACCAGAGTTTGTTTGTTTGTTTGTTTATTAACACAGTTAAACAGAAGTAAATACAATACATAATAAGTTATAACGATTGTGAAGGAGAAGTTAGAAGCCTAGAGGCTTATCAAGAACTTCCCCTGTTTTATAAAATCAAACATACAAAAATAAAAAAATATGCATATTATAAAATACCAGAATACATTCAACAGATACGTGTTAATACAAACATACATACACACAGTACATACATGCATATACTGTATACTGCGTACATAATAATATATAACAACTAGGGATGCTCGATATTGGCTTTTTTACCGATACCGATATACCGATATTGTCCAACTCTTAATTTCCGATACCGATATCAACCGATATCAACCAACCGATACCGATATATGCAGGGTCCCCCCCCTTTTTTTTTAATAATTTCAGGTAATTAACATTACATATCTCTTGTTGTGGAATTAACACAACAGTATGCATACTTTTGACAATGAATAAAATCAGAATTTGTTCTTACTTGCTTGCCTGGGTAAATAAATAAAAAAAAAAACGATACCGATATTTTCCTATATCACATTTGAATGCCGATATCGGCCGATAATATCGGACATCCCTAATAACAACCCACCCACCTGCCTACAAACCTACCCACCCACATAACCAAATGCATACCTACATGTATGACCTATTTATCTATCTACTACTTTTGGATATGAGAATTTTTTTGTAGTTTGCTTTAAAAATAAGCAGAGATGGAGATTTCCTCAGCATAGGATCAGCTGCATTCCAAAGATTGGACCCTCTATACCTCACTGAGAACTGCCTAAGTGAAGTACCACAATCAGACATGTTGAATTTAATTAGTTTCATTCTGACCTAGAATTCCATCCATTCAAAGGAAGCTTGCATCATTAGCATGGGAAGCGCGTGTGCTATCTGTCAATCATATCTTACACTATTACACACAGTCATTGTTAACATTGGTCTTAAATGTTATTTAATGTTATTTAAAGGTATGCATTTTAAAGAAATTAATTATGTTATAGAGATTCAGTCAATTAAAATGACACTCTTAACAAATGAATAAGAAGTGACTCTCTGCTGAATTTAAGAGCATGGCTACTTGTGGTGTAGTAGGAGATGCCTTCAGATATTTTTAAGAGGCCAAACCCCAGACCAATAGTCATCCACTCTCCTCCTCCTCTTGTATCAAGGGTAAACAGGAAATGTGTGGCATGTTGTGAGAGGGGGAGGGGAGAGTAACTTGGGAGTGTGTGTGTGTGGGGGGGGTGGGGGTAGGAGGGGAGACAGACAGAAAGAGAGAGAGAGAGAGAGAGAGTTTGCAGATGACCTGGTGCTGCTGTCCCCAACAAAAGAAGGGCTACAACAGCACCTTGACCTTCTGCACAAATTCTCCCAGACATGGGCACTGACAGTAAACCTAAACAAAACTAAAATTATGATATTCCAAAAAAGGCCCAGCCTACAACAACAAAAACACAAATTCCTCCTAGACACAATTTCCCTAGAACACACAAAAAACTACACATATCTCGGCCTAAACATCAGTGCTACAGGGAACTTCAATCAAGCTGTGAACGACCTGAGAGACAAAGCAAGAAGGGCTTTTTATGCCATAAAAAGGAACATCATATTAGACATTCCAGTCAAAATCTGGCTCAAAATATTAGACTCCGTCATAGAACCGATTTCCCTATATGGTTGTGAAGTCTGGGGCCCACTTGCAAACCAAGACTTCACCAAATGGGACAAACACCCAATTGAGACTCTGCATGCAGAATTTTGCAAATCCATTCTCCGCACCCAACGGAAAACGCCAAATAATGCATGCAGAGCAGAACTAGGAAGATACCCACTAATCATAAAAATTCAAAAAAGAGCATTAAAATTCCACAACCACCTAAAAGAAAGCGACCCAGACACACTCCACAACATAGCCCTCACCCACAGAGAGACCCTCGATAGATGCCCACTCAGCCAGATGGTTCTGGGACTCTGCTCACAAACACAAGCAGAACCACCAGACAGTAACCACACTGGACTAAATCAAATTATAAGAAAACAAAAAGAAAACTATCTGACACATTGGAAAGAAACAACCCAAAACCAGAGCAAATTGAAATGCTATTTGGCCCTAAACAGAGCGTACACAGTGGCAGAATACCTGAGCACCGTGACTGACCCAAAACTAAGAAGATCCTTGACTAGGTACAGACTCAGCGAGCACAGCCTAGCCATTGAGAAAGGCCGCCATAGGCAGACCTGGCTCCCAAGAGAAGACAGACTATGCACCCACTGCACACAAGAAGAGGTGGAAACCGAGCTCCACTTCTTAACAACCTGCCCCCTATACCAAGACATCAGAGACATATACTTCCCACAAATTGCAAACACCCAAAGAGACTTTGAAAACATGGACAATAACTCAAAACTCCCATACCTACTGGGAGAAATACAAGAATGTGCAAACACAGCAGCAAGATTTGTGAGCTGCTGTGACAAGAAAAGGACATCCAGCGGAATGCAACCACCATAAAGACTGTACAAGAAATTCCGTCTGTAATGTACTGATTTATTTTGCTTTATGTTTGATTGTTTTGTTTTGTTTGGCTTTGGCAATGTAAACGTATGTTTCCCATGTCAATAAAGCCCATTTGAATTGAAATTGAATTGAGAGAGAGAGAGAGAGAGAGAGAGAGAGAGAGAGAGAGAGAGAGAGAGAGAGAGAGAGAGAGAGAGAGAGAGAGAGAGAGAGAGAGAGAGAAAGAAAGAAAGAAAGAAAGAAAGAAAGAAAGAAAAACAGAGAAATCCACTTAACCGCTCTGCATGTAGACTTTATTATAAATTACTGCTTTATCCCTTTCACTACCACACTATCAAAGGGTTAACACCTTCACTGCAACAATACAGAAGGTTAACCGTCTGTAGTGTGGTAGTGAAAGGGTTATTCCATGTTCAACAATCACGAGACAAATACTTTTTGAAGGACAGTAATGTTCTGTTTATTGTTTCTAGTACGGAGGATGTGCAGATGACATTTTCAGAACACATGCCATTTGTTACCTCCCCACACTGGACGGCATTTGGTGGAAAACAAACAATTACAATTATGTATGTATTATGATTATTTAGGCAATTTCTTTCCCAATCAGAGATTGTAACTAAATTCAAATGTCTGAACACGTGACTTTACAATAATCAACGTTGTATAAAGTGTCTGCAACATAACACGATCTCATTGGAATAATGTCATACCTCAGGAAGACAAGATCATAATTATCTTGAAAACTTGACTTATCTTGAAAGATATAAATAGTTTTTGATGTGTGTTATTCTTATACCCCCCTGATTCCCAAGACTTGGGAGACACATTTTAGAAGCCAAAGTCCATTATTGTTCTGTGTGTTTTTTTTTTATATTCAAAGTCATCAAGTTCTGGGATATTCAATTTCAGTTTTAGTTTTATTTAATATATATAGTGATATTATTCATATTATATTATACATCCATATGACAACTGTAGCATAGATATTCTGACAGGCCAGGTTGTCCTGAAAATAAATATGTATATCACTTCATTTTGCAATACAGGGTTGAGGTTATACATGCATTATTACACAATCAAACCAGGCTAAACTAAATTAGGAAGAAATGGCTTAGACTCTAAGCATAACTCAACATAAATCCATCTGTGACTAGTGAACAGCTTGAACAGCGCTATCTAGAGTGCAAAGATAGCGCGTCTAGTGTAGCTAATCCAGGCTGGCCAGCAAGAAAACCTTGAGACTATAACCGTAGGGCTGCACGTTTAATCTGGGGGGGGGGGGGGGGGTCGCTATCTCGATTCATAGACCTATGCGATCTAATTCCTAAATTATGATGATTTTTTATTATTTTCTTTACTTACATTTATTTTTATTTATACATTTTTATTATTATTATTTTAAAAACGTTTTAATTAACTTTTTTTAAATGATGACGAAAAATAAGAATCGTGTGAGAGAATCGCGATCTCAATTCTTAGAGAGAAAAACCGTGATTCACATTTAATTTTTAATTTTTAAATTATTTTCTCTGTTTTCTCCCCGTCCCAATTTTTTGTCGTATGCCAATTCCCCCCCTCCCCTACCTGGTTGTTGTGCGCATGTTCTCCTACTGGTCGGTACAAGGGAACCCTGAAGTCATCCGCACGCTTCCTCCGACACGCGCGGCGACAGCCAGTGACTCTTTTTTCACCTGGCAGCGAGGACTCTCATTGGTGAAGTGTAACGTGTGGGAGGTCACGCTGCCTTCATCAAGTCCTGCCTCCGCTGAGCAAGCGCCCAGACCTGACCTGTAGGCGTCGCTGTCCACAACGCCAGATTCCCACCCATGACTTGCCCTCCCCCTAACCCAGCCAAACGGTTAGTATAGCGATCAGCCCAAGCCTCAAGCAATGCTGACTCCGGGAGTCGAGACCGCAGCCTCTTGCATTGGTGACGAGCGCAATCTCCGCTACGCCACCTGACCGCACAGTGTGATTCACATTTTGGCAAGAATCATGCAGCCGGGGCGCCCACGTGGCGAACCATGTAACACGCTGCGTCGCGAAGCGGCCGACCCGGGTTCGATTCCGGCGATTCCGGCGTCCTTTGCCGAATGTCTCCCCCGCGCTCTGTCTCCTGTTCTTCCTCTCTCTCTCTCTTTACCGGACTGCCCGGTAGTAAAAAGCAATAAATACAAAAAAAAAAAAATCTTAAAAAAAAAAAAGAATCGTGCAGCCTTAAGCGCCTTAAGAACCTTTCCGGTGCAGATTGACAGAGAAGTTTGTTGTAGCTACAGGTTGTGCCATGCTGTAAGCTACGTCAGGCTAGATCATCTGTCTGGCAGCTTCTTATTGGCTGAGGGTAAATGATAAAGATCTATCATGTGGTTTGTTGGTTGTTTTAGAAAGCCCAACGTCGAACTAGGATAATTTCATTAAAGGATCAGTAGTATTCCTATCTATGTCCCCTCTGCCTTTTGCCATCCAGCGTGGTTAGGTACAGGTCACATGACTGCATGTGCTCTATTAATACCCTTCTGTATGGAAAGAGATACTACTTTAAAGGTAGAGAAAGATACTAGGTGGGATGGGAACACTATATCACACTATATCACTGGTCTATATGACACATATGGCACGACAACAACAGAAGTACAATTCATTCAAACACTGAGCCCAAAATGGAAGCATGCCTTATAGGAGGAGTGGAGTCGTGGAAACAATGGAGAAATGTGAGTTTATTCAAGACCCCCACTTTTGCCTGACAATGCTTTTGAGGGCCGGGCTGCAGTGCCAGAGTGGCCCCAGCCCAATGACTTGGCTTGATGTCTTATTGATCAACTAGACTCATTATGCTAAAAACCGGAAGGAGCCTGTGTGTAAACCTCTCATCACTTGGCATGAGCGCATGTATATTTCATGACCGCAGTGCATCACCACTCCCAATTCTTCCCTTTGAGTCGGATTCATCGAGGAACCCGCGGGAGGGCGAGGGCATCCACCTTTTATAATGTTTTTGGTCTCTATTTGACGCGTTCAATAAAAGATCTAGGGAGAGACTCAATCTGCTCGGTCGAGGTACGTTTAGGTGCCGCATCGGCGACGAGACTCGGCGGTGGTGGAGGGGGATGAAGGGAAGGGTGCGGACTGACAAGCAGACAGACAGCCACGGCGCCGATAGAGAGCGGGGAGGGAGGTGCTGATGGCCTGTTGCCAAGGTGACACAGGCCAGCCGAGTTCTGTCTCATTTGCAGATGCAAACGAGACCTCGCAGCTTCGAGCGACACTCGCTAAACCTCCTCTGGAGACATAATCTGAACCCCCCCCCCTTGAGATCACAGCTCCTGCATACACCTGAGCCAGGAGGGGCGAGAGGAGGTCTACAGACTATCTGTTTGCCTTTCACGTGTGTCTGTGACGTGCCTCCTTTGTGGACCCCCGGCTGTCTGTGTTCCTTCAGGGAAGGATTTCTCTTAGATTTTTAAGTGTCCGACAACCCCCACATTGACATCTCCTCTCCTCTTCCATTGACCCCCCCCCCCCCCCCCCATGTTGAGAGGGGGGCTTGATAGGGGCTGAATAACCATCCTCCGCCGACGCAGCACTCCACCCAGCGACAACAGCAGCGACAACAAAAAGCCAGACTCCTTTGTTTGGACGGAGGTAAACAGCTGGGAGCAGATGATGCGGCCGGGCTGATTTACGTGGCCACGGCTACCGCGGTGACAAGGCTCTGTTGTGACAAGAAGACAGGGGCAGAGGGAGAGGGAGAGAGAGAGAGAGAGAGAGAGAGAGAGGGAGAGAGAGAGGGAGGGAGAGGAGAAAGGGAGGGAGAGGGGAAATGAACAATGGAGGTATCAGTATGATGATACAAAGGTACAGGCCTTCAACAAACAGCAAATTACAAGAGCCAGATGAACCCAATGATAAGGAGAGAAAACAAGATGTTATTTTTTTGTCTCACCCTTCTCCTCTCCTTATCCCCCCCCCCCCCCCCCTCCCTCCCTTCCTTGTAAAACACAACACTACCCTATCTTGCATTTTAATAACCGCAGACGGGGCTGCGGGGCAGAATTGTTACTGGCTCTGTTCGCGATCATTTGGAGGTTCAAAAGTACAAAACAACAACAATGAAACTGTCATTAACAAGTGTGGCTGACGCACGCCTGTATGAGAAACGCCACACATGCTGCACAGACCAGATCCTGAATGGTTTAATGGTCATGAATAATTAGGGCATTCTCTCACAGAGCAGATGTCTCTTTCTGCCAAAGACTCAAACACTCCGCTCCTCGCAAGAATGAACGACAGGAAGAGATAAGCTGGGAGGGAGAGAGAGAGTGTGTGTGTGAGAGAGAGAGAGAGAGAGAGAGAGAGAGAGAGAGAGAGAGAGAGAGAGAGAGAGAGAGAGAGAGAGAGAGAGAGAGAGAGAGAGAGAGAGAGAGAGAGAGAGAGAGAGAGAGAGAGAGAGAGAGAGAGAAGGGGGGGTGTTACTGACTGGGAGGGGAGGAAGGAGGAAGATTGGACAGAGTGGCCTGTAATACAAAACCATACATGTGTATGTGCACACACACACACACACACACACACACACACACACACACACACACACACACACACACACACACACACACACACACACACACACACACACAAACTGTCATCATTGCCCCCAGCCCCCTGACCCTCCCCCAAAACACACAAACACACTGACACCAACATTATTTAGGTGTACTCCCACTTGAACCCCCCCCCCCCCCCCCCCCCCACGTCTGGGGAGAAAACAGTGGCAAGGCGCCACTCAGCAACACAGTCATTGTGGCAGAAAACCATAAATTATTCACCTTGCCACTCAAATATTGATATGGAAATCACCATCTTATCAACTGACAGAGAACATGTAGTTAGAGCTGTGTCACAATCTTTGACAGTTATTCACTCACTCCATTAACCTTTTCAGAAAATTGCCTTTTTCTTTGCAATCATTGCTTTCGCAGGCAACCCAGATTACACGCCAACGGACTTGTTTTCATCATAGGTGTAAAGTCGTTGCATCATATAGACCACAGTGTATTACCAGCGATCATCCATATAAAGGGGGATGGTTTTACACATATCCATGCACATCCCATACCCACTGATAGCTTAATGTTCTGCACAAGCCGGAAAACGTCTAAATCCTAGTGGAAAAATAATTGAATATCCACCCCTCTCCCCCACCCCCCAGATTGTGAAGTTATGTTTTGTTTTGGTGAGTGGTTAGGTCCTGTCCCACTTAGCCTATGTGTCCCTAGGGGCTTCAGTCTTACACAATAGTAGGAATGCAGGAGTGAACCGGGAGGCAGGCTCATTTGAATGGGATTTTGCTATAGACATAATAAAAGAAAACAAACATTTTATAAGAAGAAATTTGCTTGAAATGCAAACGATTTGAATCCAAAAGTGGTCTTACACATCTAGCAGGCTGTCATTTAAAAGTAAGAGGGTTGTAAAAGCCTAATTTTGTGGGTATATTATTTCCTAAAAGGCACTGGCAATGAGCACCGCAAAGCTCTCACAGATTCAATTCTTGAACTTGATCGCCAATATGTAATTTCTCCTCCCCCCAACATGTACAAAAAAATGCTCTCTCTTCAAATCTTCAGAGAGAACTAATTTTATGACACAAGCTCATCATAGATTCTATGAGCATGCGGCAAAAGTGCTGGCAAAATCCTTGCACACAAAATGAGGGAAACAGCCACTTCCAGATTAATTACATAGATTTGTACGAGCTCTGGACATGTAACACTAAATCAACAAGAACTTAATGATGAATTTTATTCTCATTTATATTCTACAGAATTAGCTGGAGATCCAGAATTAATTGATAGTTTCTTCAGTCATTTAAATATACTTTCCATAAGTCTGGAAGATAAGACACAGCTTGAGGAACCTATTACCATATAAGAAACATCAAGCTATATGCAACATGCAATGTGCGAAAGCCCCAGGGCAAGACATTTATACAGCTGAATTCTACAAAACATTTATCAAACACATATCCCCTTTGTTACTTAATGAATCCCTTACTACTGGTTATCTCCCACCATCATTCAGGTACTGTATGTATTTCCCTGCTCCTTAAAAAGGAGATATGCTTCAGCTCGTGTAGAGCCTTCTTGACATTGTTACAAAATAAACTAGATTTAGCTAGATTTTAGCTACACATCTGGAGAGAGTACTCCTACAGTAGGTCTGATTGTTTCCCTTTAAGTCACCTCACCAAATAAGGTTGCCCTTTCTTTTCACACTAGGGGCGGGATCCACTAAGAATGGATTGCGTGGTCGAAATTGCACCCTTAAACTGCGCGGGGTTTGCGCGCAGTATCTGCTCCGTCTTTGCGAGCTATCCACTAAGGTCATTGCGCGATGAGATACCAGCGCAGATGGTGCTTACCGTATGTGTGGAGTTTGCTCCTGATCTGCTCCAGTGCATTTGGCTCACGGAGCAGTCTGTACTCCTGACAGCGCTGTTGGCAGATATCAGGAAGGGGGAAAATAAGCCCGAAATGAGGCATAGACATAATGTATTTTTCACCATTAGTATTCCGTTAATTTCGTATTGTATTTAGTTTACTTCGTAATGTATAGAGCTTGCTTAATTGGTATTTTCATGACACATTGCGTCCTGTGTCCTCTTGAGGCCATTCCACCTCCGTTACCAATCCAAACTGCCACGTTTGGATATCCCAACTGCGCTCAGACTGGGATAGGAGATGGCAAATGTGTTGCTTGGCTGCAGGTGTTGTGTTCTTGTTCAGTTGGGCAAGATGTGTTTGGACCTCATCCGTCAGGACCTCAAAGTCGCGATCCAGATGCCAAATGTATTTTGTTTATTCCGTATTGTATTTTGTTTATTTCGTCATTGCATTTGTTTGTCATCCACGAATAAAATATTTTGAGCAGACCTGTCCATATTGCAGAATATATACTGAATTTATGCACTGTGCCAGTGAAGATATTTTATAATAAATATTTTGAGTGAGTAAATTGTATTTAATTCGGTTCAAATAACAAACTCAGCAAGACCGACGGCTTCTCAGTTACAGTGGGTGACAATATTGTCACAAGGAAAGAAGAAATTACCTACCTGGTTTCCATCCTAGAGGCAAATCTTTCCTGTGACAAAATGGCATCCAATGTAATAAAAAAAGTCAACCAACGAACTCGATTCTTGTACCGGATCTCCTCACTGTTAAACAAGAATACCCTGAAGACTCTGGCAGGAGCACTCATTCAAGGGTACTACGACTATGCTTGCACCACATGGTACCAAAGCACCTCAAAAGCGCTAAAAACAAAATTACAAACATCTCAAAACAAACTGGTCAGACTACTGCTTGACCTTACTCCTAGAACCCACCTCACCCCTGCCCACTTTGACAACCTAGGATGGCTTAGAGTAGACGACAGAGGACAGCAACTTGCAATGGGCCTGGTCTACAAGATACACTACACGACCAAGGTACCCATGTACATGTCAAAATACTTCCCAAAGGTCAGTGAATACCACGATCACAACACCAGAGGGAGCTCCACAAATCATGTTAAACCCAGATTCGGCTCAAATAAGGGACTAAACATGTTTCGCAATTATGCCAGATCAATGTGCAACGCCCTACCCAAAACTGTAAAGGAATGTGAATCACTACCCACTTTCAAAAACACTTTCAAAGAACACCTACGGGAGACTGCAATTCGAAACTGGCCCCTGTAAATGTACTAACCCAACCCCCTCCAATGTACAGTAAATGACCAAGTATGGTTTTGTCAATATTCCAATGTACAGTTTTGCTTGTACAGTTGTACAGTGTGTCCCTGATGTAAACAAGACGAAAGTCTTTCTCTGGTCTGCATCCCCTTAACAATTGTATGTATTGAGCTGTACTGTACTGTACCCATTCTGCAATCTGTTAATAAAGTTTTCAATCAATCAATCAATCAATAGTTAGGATAATAGAACCTGCATTATCATATCCTCCAGAATAAACGTTTCATTGGCCTGCTTCCAGTGTCTAATCCTCATGGACCCGACGACACGTTATAAATGAAAGGTTTATTCTGGAGCTTAAGTGTGCGGTGGTACAATTGGAACGTGAGTGTAGTCAATAATGATGATAATAATAATAAACATATTCATACACGGATTGCAGTTCAAAGTGCTTTATATAATGAATACTTAAGTAGCAAATAAAAGTTGCATCATCAAAGTGAATACCACGACCACAACACCAGAGGGAGTTCCACAAATCATGTCCAACCCAGATTCAGCTCAAACAAGGGACTAAACACGTTTCGCAATTATGCCACAACAATGTGGAACGCCCTACCCACAGCCATAAAATCATGTGAATCCCTACCCACCTTCAAAACCGCTCTAAAAAAGCACCTACGGGAGGCCGCAATTCGAAACTGGCCCCTGGTAAATGTCCAACCCCCCCACCCAACCCCCCCAATGTACAGTTTCCTCCCCCTCTAATGTATATATTCTCTTTTAGAAACTCTGTCTGTAAAGAAACAGTACTGTATATTTGTATATCTTGTATGTCATAAATGTCTGGATGTAACAGTACTGTATCTGTATGTCGCGTATGTCATAAATGTTATGAATTGAAAATGGGGGACCCTGATGTAAACAAGACGAAAGTATTTCTCTGGTCTGCATCCCCTTAACAATTGTGTGTATTGTGCCGTACTGTATTGTACCCATTCTGCAATCTGTTAATAAAATGTTCAATGTGTAGATAGCACCACCCCTAGCTTATCTCAAATCAGCCTAGATGATCTGGGAGTAGATATCACAAGTGGAAATATGGACAGAAGCCCAGGCATTGGTACTTCAGCTTGTTAGACACAGGCTTTTGCATTTTAAAGCAGTTACTAGGAGTTTTTTTTACTGGTTATGCAACCGTCTCAATATAATACTGATGCCTCTATGACCTACATAAGCAAACTAGACCATTGGTGAGAAGATTGGCTATTTCTATATAGTTATTCTAAATTAGAGTGTTGGGGGGTGCTTGGAGAATTGTAAAAGTGTAACCTTTTAGCTAAGAAAGGGTTTACTTTTTATAATGTTTAATTTATAAAAACTTGTAAGGGTGCCAGAAGTAGGGGGTCCAAGAGGCCATTGGCCTTTTAAGTTCCCTATATTGCAACACTTACAATAAAATGTTGTTTCAATCATTCCTGTTCACTCTAGGTCAAATAAAGCAGGCAGACATAAAACTAAATTTAAATAGTGACACAAATCAAATACAGTGTACATTGCAACCAGTATACAATTGTGGTGTTATGAGCCATTAACCTAGCTACCTGAACTAAGCGTAGTTCCTCAATGCAAATAGACTGCATGCTTTTGCAAACATGTCAAAAGAACCAGTGCATAAGAAAAGAAAATACAGTCAAACCGAACTGAACTTCAAAGTTAAATCCCTGATGTCTAAAACTCCGTTGGAGCCTGTAGCCCTTCAACTCTAGAACCAGCGCAACCAGTTATGGCACCTGGTATCAGATGAGGGGGTGTTGACCCAAAAAAGGTTGAGCACCACTGTCCTAAAAGCCTCTGTGATGAAGCCATTTATGGCATGCAGATGTTTACATTTTCCCAAAGTTTTGCAGGAAGTATTATATTATTAAATTGACATCATGTGTCAATTGAAGCAATAAATACAAATCAGAGTTCTCCTGCTCACGGAGTGCCTACATGTACCAGGATGCGTTGCACGCTAGCTGTTTCAACTAGGCTAATATACTGCTATGTGGCCACTGGCCATTTCCAAATGTATAGCAGCCTAAATATTCTAGAAACACAAAACTGCTTATTAAGCTCAGCCTACTTGTAACGAAGATATTTGCTGAAAAACCATTTAGTTAATGCAAGGATTTATCCACTGCAGTCGCAAGGTCTGCACTGAAGGCTAACCTAGCATCTAACTGTCATGGTTCCGGCCAGGGATCCTGTCCGAACAATGTGAACAGTGGTTTTCTGCCGCCCTCTGGTGGCCAAACGCAGCAACTCTAGATATTGGACCTTATCAGGCCTTTAGTCCTAGGTCTTCTGGATATCTTTAATGCTGTGTTTCCTCTGTTCATGTTGTGTGGTGCATTTTAGCTTGTGTTTAAAAGGTTTTATCTTTTCATATGTTTCCTTTAAAGGTTCATCTCTTTTACATATGTTTTCTGTAAGTGTTAATACTTTACATGTGTTTCCTTTAAGGCTCATCCCTTTATACATGTTTTTAATAGTGTTAACATCTTTTCATATGTTTCCTTTAAGGGTTGTTCTTTTACATATGTTTTCCTTTTAGATATTCCTTTACACATGCCTTTATTTATGATGTGAGTTTTGTTTTACTATGCCTTGTGTTCTCCAGCCTTGGCCATGCCTGACCTTATACCAGCTGGCACTTATTAGTAATCACAGGCAGTATATAGAGCTGCCCGTTCCTCACATTCATTGTCGTGCCATTGATTTGTTTACCACAGTTGTGTTCGGTCGTACTCACCTTGTCACCAGTATTCCCCGTGAGTCCGTTCCCTTCCTTAGTCCATTTTTGCCAGCTCTGCTGTGTATTGTTTGTTTTCGGGTTTTACAGTTCACTTTTGTTTGGCTACCGTTTGCAACGTGTATCCTTGTCGCAACTGTATAGTAAAAGCCTGTTCACTTCATCCCGTCGTCTCAGTCTCTTCTCTCTCTGCTCGTGTTACCTGCACTTGGGATCTCCTCTCCTATCCCTCACCGAACCCTCACACTAACCTGCACCACTTAGCATCTAACTTGCACCACCTAGCATCCTTTGGCTAACCTACTATCTAGCCTGCATGGCAGTCAGTCTGAAGCACACATTGATAAGTAGCAAACAAAGAAACCTCCCCATGAAAATGGTTTATAAAGTCACTTTGACTGTGTTGGTCTTGTCTCTCATCATACATTGTCATTCAAGTAACGGGAAAAGCTAATTGTATTTGGCTCTAATAATAAGTATGGCAGTATTTCAGCCAAAACACTGTAAACTGTATCCTCATCCATAAAATCATCTGCATTAATATTTTTGGGTGCCATTTTCACTGTTAAAACTAAGCTACTTTACAATACAGGCAAAGAAAACAAGTGTGGTTTTTGATGAGCTGCAAATAGACCACGCCCCCTGGACCATCCTGTAGTTCTTCTGGCACCAGGTGTATCATCTGTACACGTCAAATGACACACCTGGTGTCGGAAGAATAACTGCAGGTATTTTTCACACTATATCCCTAATTCGGATAGAGATTGGTTGAAAATCGGCAAAGTGGTCCTTTAAGAGGAAGCAGGGGGAGATTTTTCTTTAGAGAATTTTGTTAATGCCGTTATATTTTATGGTTACTTATGACTGATACTTATCACTCACAGTGATAAGAGCACGGGTGAAAACATGAGTCAACCTTGGTTGGTTATTGAACAGATGGACAGAATTGTGGGATTTTAAAAGATTTAAAACTGATCCTCAATTGGCCCTCTTCCTCTTTGACAGGTGTATGTCTATTTTATTTATGAAATACATCGCAAGATGTGGCTTTACATAAATATATGAATGCAGGTGCTAGCCAGGCACAAGGCGGTAGTGCTCATGGGAAATGCGGTCTTCATTCTGAGAAACACTACCGCTTTTGTCCACAGGGGCCGTCAAAATCAACACAAAATGTAAGTTCCTAGTAGCTGCTTTAACCTCTTCCACCCGTGCGGTCCGTCGGCGGGCCGCAAATGACATCACTTCATAAATCAATCTGTCTGACAAAAGTATCGTTTTATTTTTCAAATGTATTCAAGTATAAACAACACAGGTGGAGGTCGGGGGTCAGGGACTACAGCCCCCTCAGCATCGACCGGGGCACCGGTTGAGAGAGTGAACAGTTTTAAGTACCTCGGAGTCCACATATCCGAGGACTTGACATGGACCATACACATTGACAGTGTAATCAAGAAGGCAAGGCAACGCCTTCAAAGTGAGTCAGAAGATCCTTAAGAACTTCTACTCATGCACAATAGAGAGCATCCTGACTGGCAATATCACCTCCTGGTTTGGGAATAGCACCGCACAAGACCGTAGCAGACTACAGAGAGTGGCCCGTTCAGCAGAACGCACAATTGGAGGTGGGCTTCCCACTCTCCAAGACATTTACAACAAGCGTTGCATGGGTAAGGCTAAGAGAATAATGAAAGACTCTAGCCACCCAAACAACTGCCTCTTTGAACTGCTGTGGTCAGGCAAGCGATACCGGAGTCTCATGGCAAGCACAGAGAGACTCAAAAGGAGCTTCTATCCCCAGGCCATCAGGATGCTCGACGACAATAACACTATGTAACAAACCATCAAATACACTCACAGCACACACATCCACACGCACACACTCACTTTAAATAAACAACTCACTGTAGCACCCACTTTAGACACTTTAACACTTTATATTTATTGGTAAAAAGATATGCACTACAACTCATACCTCATTGCACCTTACCCTAAGTTGTACCTCATCCCATTCTGCATTGTTTTTTTCTACTCTGTATTGTATATTGTATATATGTATATTGAACACTTTTGTTTTGAACACTTTTGTTTACACTTGTTATGTACTTTTGACTTCTATTTTTACTTATCTATTTTATTTTTATCTACCACACTCTCAGGAGCAGAACAGGAACAAGCATTTCATATAAAAGTATTCTGTATTTTTGTATGACAACTAATAAAGAAACTTGAAACATCATAACTATGTCACAACAGCAGTTATATTATCGTATAGCTTACACTCTGCTCTCTAGTGGAACTATCCCTTTATCCAATCTAACAATGAATCATTTTTCTCCACATGTACACACCCATCCGCCTGGCCACACCCACATCCGCTCCTCTACATAAGCGGGGTCGTGGCCACACTAACAGCTCCTTCACCACCATAAAGTGCCTGTATACACCACTTTAGTTTAGTGCCGAAATAGTTATTGGAAAGGAGTTACGTTATTGGAGAAAAGGAGCTGCGTTGACATTATATATTTGTTTTCTCTCTCACAATTTTTCGAGCGATAATGTCTTCGCCACCGGAGTGTCTAGAAGATGATGATCATTCTGACCTCCACCGGTGCTTTGCATTAGGGGCGCGCGTCGCTGAGCAATCCCCGCCGGCATTGCCTCCGGTTCTGCAGCTGGACACTTTGCTTGGGAGGCGATCGGCTGTGTGAGGGCTGACGGCCTCTCTGGGCGGGTGATGTTTTTTGCGACGCGGGCACCAGGTGTGTCAGTTGTGGGGGGACAACTGCACAGCTTACGAAGGTCGGCTCCAGGCTAGGATCCTTTTCGCTGCCCCTTAGCGGCGTGGAGGGGGTTCTAGTCTGATGCCCCACGATAACATTAGCTCTTCCTCAAGTGAAGTTGTAGCTTTGTTTTCCTGGGACCGTGATTCCGAATCTGCGGTTCAATTCCCCGGGTCTCTGGACAAACGGATACCCTCTGTCGCCGTGCTGGCCCCGCTTTTCAAGATGAAAAACACCCGGTGCGAGGGAGGTGAGCTTGGTGTTCGTTATGAGAATATCTCCAAGCTCAGGTCGGCTACAGCCCGCGTACAACGAGGGGCTTGCTGCCGACACCGCTGTGTCTGGTAAACACCATTCTGAAGAGCGGCGTGTGTTGCCTTTTTCCCTTTTTTCTTCGGATAAGAAGAGGAAAAGACAGCGGCTGTCTGAAGTGTTGGCCTGTATTGCTTTTCTCACGTTGTACAGTTTTCAGTAGTAGCCGCTTAGCTTGCTTCTGCGTTAGCTAGTGGCTAGAGATAGCCGGTATGAGCTAACTGTTAGCCAGTTAGCTATTTAGCTATGACGTTAGCTGCCGGCTGCGCTCGGCTGGGAACGTTAGCTTGATGCTATCAGTTAGCCTAGAGTTAGCTGTTTAGCTTGTGCTACAACCATTGGTGTAGCCGTGAGAATAGCAGGCCCTGGCACTCTGACTACGACGTCATCTTTGGCAGAAGATGTCATCGGGCCTGCGCCATGACCGGCTGCAGGAGGGGGGCGTCACGCCGGAGCTAAGCTCCGGCCATTGCTTCTTCTGGTCTTGCCAGCGAGAGGCCTTCGTCAACGTGGTGGACCAACCTGTGTTGCGGCCTTTCATCCTGCGTTCGTTGGTGCAGGTAAGGTGTCCATTGGACATTACCCCACTCTTCCTTCCTTCCCCTCCCGAATGTTTTTTGTTAATAACAATGTTTTTGTTTAACAAAATATATGTTACTTCACTACATTTGGAGATAGGACGTGTGCTGTGTGAAAATGGTCTTGGTCGCTTTGTATAGCTTGGGTTAGCGTTGGCCAAGGCTTATGCCTTTCTCTCTACCTAGGAACAGCGTTGTTTTTTACGTGAGTAAAAATGAACTGGGTTTTTGTTGTATGATGATAAGTTGTGTGTCTTCATGTAACGTTTAGACAACGTGGCTGAGCCCACAACTGGCTGGGTTACCCTACAATGCTGTGCATAGTGGCATATGATCGAGGGCTGAGTCCCTCTCTTAGCTTGTTATTCTTTACTTGAGGGTAATGATGAAAATAACAAGTGGCACGTTTTTTTCACACATAAGCAGAGCTGTGGGAAACCTGTTTCAAACAAGGTTTTCGGCTGTGCTGGCGTGCATGATGTAAAGCTTTTACTCTACACATTTGGTGTCGTATCAGTGGTAATGTGGTGAGGGGTGGGTGAAATTATTCCCCAGTTTGCCCCTGCCCACCCCCCCTCCCCTCAAATATGATTTTGTTTACAAAATGTGTGTTGATTCACTATTTTTTGGGGATACGGTGTAAATCCCTCAGCTTCTGCTGGGGTTGTGCTCTTGCTTAGAGAGAGGCAATTTCTCTGAATATTGTTTGGTCGCTGTCATGTAGACTTAGCAAGGCCTGTGACCAGCACTTGATCGAGGACTTATGTCTTCTCTCATCATAAAAAACGGCATTCCTCTTACAGTAGTGAGAGTGAACTTTTGCCCTTTTTTATTGTGATAGAGGGTTGTGTGTATCGTATTCACGTTTAAGTAAACGTGGCTTTGAATCCACAACTGGGTTAGGTGTTGGCCTACAGAAGTTACATGTGTAGCTCTTGTACCAGGGCCCTTGGCCCCTCTCTTGGTCTGTGTTTTTCTTACTTTAGGGTAAAGGTGTAAAAATTCAGGTGGCAAGTTCGCACATGAGCCTGAATATGTATAAAACCAGTTTTTGCACAGACAAGGTCATCGTCTGTGGCTGGCGTGCAGAACGTGAAGCTGTTACCCTAACAGGTATAATGCGCTTTCATGTAGCACGCTATGACTGGTGTCATGGCTCTGCTTTGTCGTTGCATCGTATCAGGGGTGAGGGGTCATGAGGGGTGGGCCCCCCCCCCTTTACTGATTGGCCGGGATTTCCCCCCGGCCATGGGATACGTCACTGGGCGCGTTTCCTATTGGCCAGGAGACATCCGTGAGGTTACAGGCTCTGTGCTGCAGACCGCTGTCTTTGTCAAAGTTGGATGATGCGATGCATTCGAAAACTGTTCGTTTTCTGCTCTGCTCTCTATTACAGTGTGTATTGGGCCGTTGGTCACTTGGCCCAATTATTATTGCATGTATCTTTTTCAATTGTACTCACGTGGAGGTCTCTCTGGGGGAACTTCAGTCTTCCCCTCTTATGTGAGGAGCAGAATTGACAGGGTTGCCCTCAGTCGCGTCATATTGTGTCTGTGTCTTATTGACCGGCTTCCTGCTGCTCGTCCCAGACAGCATGGAGGGAAACGTTGTCTGGTGTTTCTTATTAGAATTCACCATTGATGTGTTTCGGGTTCTTGACGTGCATATAGCGCTGGCCCTGGGTGCTTCCAATGTGGAACCACGTTATGGGCCGGCGCGCCTTGGTTGCCCAATTCATAGAAACAGCGTTTTTTATGCGGGCGACTAGGAGCGAGATTTTTATCTCTACCGAGCGCCAGTGCACTAGGTTAGACTCGATGACTCACATGCATCTCCGGGGGGAGATGACGGAGTAGATCATTATATTGGCGGAGGGGTCTCACGCCCATGAGGTGGGCCTCCAGGAGCAGCACATTCACGTTCTGTCCATCTTGGTGGCGCCCTCTGTGATATTTTAGATCAACACGCGTACCTACCCCCCTCTTAGGACTGGGGATGGCGGCGTGACTAGGACTGGTTCTGGTCACGCCGGACCAGGTCAGTTAACCGGTTGTCCGCCGGGGCGCTGTTCTGGTACCCCGAAGGACTTTGTGCTTTTCCGGGGGGAAAATGCCGGGTCGGTCTGGGCTTCGCGGGGATTGATGTCGTGGATGTGTGTGTCATATGTATGCCACTACGACTTGCCCATAACAGTGACGTGCTTGGTCCATACTGCGTTGTACCTTGCGCTGTGTTAGGGGGCCTGGTCCTTCTCCATTGTTTCACTCCTCCCTCCCCCTGCTGGGCAGGGATGGGAGGGGGCTGTCGAGGTGGTTGCTGTCAACCCCTCTAGGCATCCCTGTGTAGGTCCCGGTCTGCCAGGCCCAGGTCCGGACTCGTTCTCGTCGACCTGTTGGCCTGGGTTAACCCTTTGAAAACTGAAACACTTTGTTTCTAGGTTTTTCTTGGTGGGTTAAGGGAACAACCGCCTCCTGTTGAACTAAACATAGGGAGGCGGTGTGTTGGTAGCAGAGTCGACTCTTGGGTTGAGGCCAGGCTTGACCCCGTCTGCCCGAGAGTGTGCCCCCGCATCTTTCATGACGTCTGCCAATTGTGTCAGCCTCTCCTTTGAACCTCGACCCCGCTGGAGGGGTCAGGTTTGTTGAGGTCATGACATGGTGCACAGCATACCGTACACCCCTTTAGGCGCCTGTCTAGTCCGCAGTGCTCCAGGCACAGGTCAAGTTCTGGCCTGTTGCCTGGGGGTTGTCTCCCCGGCGCGCCGTCTGGCCCCACAGTATTGTGGGGGGGTAGCCTCTTAGGGCTTACGGCCATGCCAACCTGGACACGCCCGATCTCGTCAGATCTCAGAAACTAAGCAGGTTCGGCCCTGGTAGTTCTTGGTTGGGGGATCCCCTGGGAATATCAGGTGCAGTAAGCTAGAGTGCTTCAGGGCGGCGTGCCAAAGGGGGGAAGGGCCTACTCTTGATTTAGGCCCTGTCCGATACGCTGGCGATGTGGGGGGTGGTGTCATCAGTGACCGTCTGGTGGGGTCCCGATGCTACGGCATCGTTGACCTCACCGGGCCCCCTTTTTCGGAGGGTCCTGGCCCTCAGGCTGTTCCTGGGGCTGGGTCCTCCTCCGCGCTCCGCTGCTACGGCCTTGCCACAGGGTTGGTTTCTTGACCTTGACCCTGTGATGTTGGGGACTGTGACGGGGGTGTTTTGCTTCCCGTCTGTTCCCTGGTGGCATGTGGGATGCGCGCCTGAGCGGTCGCGGGTCCTTCTGTGTGAAGGTAAGTCCCACGATCTGCTCACCCTGTGCGTTTGAGGTGCTAAACCCTCTTCGCACAGTCGGATCCGATTCCCTCCCATCCCCCTCTAGGGGGGTCCGGGGGCTCGGGTCCTCCCCGGTTCTGATGGTTGTGGGGGGCCTCAGCGGGTAGATCTGTCGAGCTTCCGCTCTGCTCAGCTCCTGTGTTCCACTAGAGAGAAGAGCGTAAGCTATACGATAATATAACATACGGTTATTCTATAACCATAGTTATATGAATATAGCGAGCGCTCTGCTCTGACTCACTGAGGACCCTGTGGTCTTCGCCTTCGGTGGTGAAAGACTTGGGAAGGAGCTGTTAGTGTGGCCACGACCCCGCTTATGTAGAGGAGCGGATGTGGGTGTGGCCAGGCGGATGGGCGTGTACATGTGGAGAAAAATTATTCATTGTTAGATTGGATAAAGGGATAGTTCCACTAGAGAGCAGAGCGCTCGCTATACTCATATAACTATGGTTATAGGATAACCGTATGTTATAATGTATATTATCATCAATACGTTAGTTTACCAATAGGTTAAAGCAGTGGTGCCCAACCAGTCGACCGCGATCGACCGGTAGATCGCGGGCTGATTTCAAGTAGACCGCGAGATTATTTTGGAAAATCATTTTATTTGATTTGGAGGGGAGGACAAAAAACGTTCGAGCAGTCCTGTGGATGGGCAGGCAGTCAGGCAGCCTGAGCCAATCGATACGTCTACATTCCGTACATTCTGGACAGCGAGCCTAATAATGGGTTCGTCGGACTGTGCAAAAAAAGCTAAGCTTTTTCCGGACTTCATTAATTACCACTGCATAATTCACCAACAAGTGCTGTGTGGTAAAATTTTAAATATGAAGGAAGTTATGGATATCGCTATGAAGATTGTGTGCTCTGTCAGGGCAAGGAGCCTACAGAGGAGGCTATTTCGTGCATATAATGGAGGAGACGGGGGCAGAGCACACCGACCTGCTGCTGCACACAGATGTAAGGTGGCTGAGCAGAGGTACATTTCTGGAGAGATTCAGCAAGTTGCTGCCTGAAATTAAAGAGTTTCTCAAGCTTGCTAAACATGCTGAATATACACATCTAGAGGACAACAACTGGCTTTTGAATTTGTCATTCATAACCGATGTCACTGGCATGCTGAATAACCTGAATTTAAAGCTGCAGGGAAAGGATACATGTGTAATAAACATGATCAGCTCAGTGAATGCTTCTAAAAGCAAGCTCACCATGTGGGCGAGAAGGCTGCATCGCAGTGACCTGCGCAACTTTCCTCACATGCAAGCAGAACTTCAACGTCAGGGTGAGGACACAGCACAGTTTGATTGCACACATTATGAGGAGCAAGTTCAAAGCATCTTGTCGGAGTTTGATAAGCGCTTCACAGACTTTTCAACACTTGAACCTGTTCCAAGCTACATGTGTTTTCCATTTGGGACTGTAGATGTGGATGACATCACATCCAAAGTGGCCACACTGTTTAAGCTGGACAGCCTTGCTGTGGAGAATGAGATCCTCACACTTCAAACTGACATTGAGATAGGTGCGGCTGGGTAGCGCAGCGGACTAAGCGCCTGCCTACCACCACAGAGACACTGATATCGAATCCAGCTGTCAGCGGTGCCTCCGGCTTGGTCGGTCGTCCATACTAACCAATTGGCAGTGTTAGCGGGTGGGAAGCCGGCGGGGTGTGTATCCTGGTCGTTGTAAACAGCAACTCCTACAGGTCGGTTGGGGCGCCTGCTCAGCGAGGGAGAGTACTGGGGGAAGTAGTGTGAGCCTCCCACACGTTACGCTCCCCGAGTGAGAATCCTCGCTGTCAGGTGAAAAGAAGCGGCTGGCTGACTCTGCATGTACCGGAGGGGACATGTGTGATAGTCTTCAACCCTCCCCAGACCGGGAAGTGGGGGGAAAATGCGTGCAACAACCAGGAAGAGGAGGGGGGGAATTGGCATAACGACTAAATTGGGATGGGAGAAAAATACAGAAAAATAGGAGGAGAAAAAAGTTGAAAAAAAAAACTGACATTGAGATTAAAGCCAGGGCAACACAAGGGATGAAGGCAGAGTTCTGGGAGCTACTGCTGCCTGAGAAATACCCCAACCTCAGGAGATGTGCCATGAACTTAACAGCATTTTTTGGATCAACCTACCTGCGTGAGTCTGCTTTCTCTCACATGAAGATCATCAAGTCCAAGTACAGAACCACAATGACAGATGACCATCTTGTGGACTGCCTGAGGCTTGCAACCTGCTCCTACAACCCAGACTTTGAAAAACTAGCTTCCTCTTCCCAGTGCCAGCGTTCTCAGTAAGGTAGAGACTGACATTTAATTCTACAAAAAAAAAAGATAAAGGAGAACTATCAGTGACTGTTGACAGACCTTTTTGCGGAATTGTTTTTTGATTGTATTCCACTTTTGCTTTGGAAATGTAAACATGTTTTCTTTTAATTTAATTGACTGTGTGTGTTGTCAGTTGCAATGTGACAGCTCATCATTCCTATTCCCTTTTAATTGTACATATATCATTTTTGTTTTGATTGTATTGTTCCACTTTTGCTTTGGCAATGTAAACATATGTTTTCTCATGCCCATTGAATTGAGTGTGCGTGTTGTCACTTGTCAGTGTGTATGCAGAGTGTGAAATAAATGGGTCATGTTGCCTGCATGCCCAACGTGAGAAGTTACAGTCTTGTCATTCTTGTAATTCCTACACTATACCATTACAATGATATATAAAATATCATATTATATACCCATTCAATATACACATGACAGAAAATATTATATGCCATATAATATTTTCTGTCATGTGCATATTGAATGGGTATTACTATTAATATTACTACTAATACTAGCCGAGGGTAGGTAAAATTTGGGCTGGTAGCTCTCGGCTAGGTGGCAAATAAAAAAGTAGATCTTGGTTCAAAAAAGGTTGGGCACCCCTGGGTTAAAGTGTTCTTAGATAGTTTTTCGTTTTCGTTTTTCTATTGTTTTGGTCGACTTTCGCGACCAAAACAATAGAAAAACTAAAACAAAAATCTATCTAATAACAAGATCAATTTTGGACAAATTGAACGTCAGGAATTGTAGTTTTCTTTACGCCATTTTGAAGAGGACACCGAGAGCTTTCGATGAGCGTTGGAATTTTTCGACACTTCCCAAAGACCTCTATGGGGGTTCAAGCAAATTACATCTGTACGAATCTTTTTTATATCTCTTATTACTCTGGATAATAAACCACAAAACTTAACGTTATTGGCATAGTTAGTTTGTCTCCCCTAGGCTATTTCTGTCTCCCCTATATGTAGCAACAATCAGATTTGAAATTAGTTTAAAAATTGTGGCACCCTGGCAAAAATAAAAAAGCTACTGTACATACAGTAGATTTCATTATCTGTTCTTATGCACGCCTGGTGATACTAAATCCAAAATGAAATATAAGATTTGGCACAATCCATAAATGTGCGAATTGGCTATAATAAGGTAATTTATAAGCCTGCTATTCTATATTCTATAATAATATTTCAAATTGCAGGTAGGGGAGAACAGGGATGGTTGTCACACGTTTTTCTCTAGTGTGAATTGCTCATCATCAAAACATCTTTCAATAGT
Organism: Notolepis coatsorum; assembly: GCF_963971535.1. Lineage (NCBI taxonomy): Eukaryota > Metazoa > Chordata > Actinopteri > Aulopiformes > Paralepididae > Notolepis > Notolepis coatsorum. The sequence goes on along the minus strand of NC_140183.1, from coordinate 55,860,941 downwards.
AATTCCTACATTAAATTGAAGCTTAAGATGTTGGCTTGAAATGTGTATCCCTCTCATTTTCCAACATATTGTAACAAAGAGGAAATCACCTATCAAAGACACTCTGACACATTGTGACGACCAACCCCATCACAGGGATGATTGTCACACACTATGGGGTTGGTTGTCACTATGTGTTTTAATGGGGACATCTTAAAAAGAAGGCAAGAAGGAAGAACTAAATTTGAAAGTTGAATTGCATTGACAAGTTGACAAATACTTAACATGAACATAAACAGGAAAGACATCTTTAGGCCATACTATACAAAATAAGAACAAAATAAATAGGCCTAACAATAATAGCCAACACGCTACCCTCATTCACTATCTGAGTTACAGTGATGGCAAATGTAGGGTCTGGGCACTCCAACTAAGCAGAGCTTGTGTGCCAACTGGTTGCATATCCAACACTTCTCCCATACCTCCCTGGGCCCTGAACGGCTGTTGGAGAACGTTTCCAAAAACAATCATCTTCATCTGATGAAGACTCCTCGTGTCTCTTTCTTTTCTGTTTCTTCTTCTTGCTGGCTGCCTTTTCCAGCTGGGGTGGAGTACACTGGGATGTACTAGGCTTGGCAGGTGGTCTAGGCTGGGATGTACTAGGCTTGGCAGATGGTCTAGGCTGGAATGTACTAGGCTTGGTAGGTAGTCTAGGCTGGGATGTACTAGGCTTGGTAGGTGGGCTGGGGTGCATTGGGCTCTGCTCGGTCTGTCCTCAGCTCATCCATCACCTCCAAGTTGGTGAAGAAACGGTCCATGTTGTGCTCATGTGCTTGTCACGTGTGACAACCAACCCCAAAGAAAATGTGACGACCAGCCCCAACTGGAATGTCAAGCCTGACAACCATCTAAAAATGTGTTAGTTAGCCAACAACAATCTAAACTATAGCTTTCCCTTCACACTTCTTAAGGGTAACAATTGTTTCATTATAAACCAATTGTGTAAAAGCCTAGAAGAAAAATACTGAGGAGCTGAATATTTACAATTCCACATGAAAAACACAAAAAGTCCTCTCACCTAAAGTTCAGCTGTCTTACTCAAAAGAGGACTATGTAGCTCTGATCCCAATTCTGGACATTTCCATACCAAAATATGGGAGAAAGCGCCTTTTGGTAGCGAAATATAATTGTTGTGAAGGGCCAGATTAAAGCTGAGAATCTACATTTATTGTTTTATATACCTTGTATATTATTTATATATACACGTTATATCCCTTTAAGCCTGCGTTTGAATCCTAGTAATATTCGCTTTCCTTATTGGATAACGCTATCGGCGCCAGACGGCGAGCCCCTAAAGTCAGGTTCAAAGGCGAGTCCGGGCATGTTGCAACATGCCTGGAGACGGCGCATTGATTCGAGACGAGAACTGAGGTTCGGCACTAGAAAGCCACTTAAGTATATATACGGCGGCAGGTGCGAACAGTAGCTGTTCATCAAGTTCAGTGTGCTTCTAATGTAGTGAGAAGCAGTTCATCTAACAGAGCGTTGAGAACCACGTGCGAAGTGAATAGTAAAAGTGTCAGATTTAATGCAGTAACGTCAAGTTCGACTTAGCTTAATGTGAAGTAAGAGTCGTTATTTATTGTGTATCGTGCCAACAGCAGTTCGTTCATGTGCAGCATTACCCAGCAGTTCGTTCGTTTAGCTAGTGGAACCTTAGCCAGTGTGCATGGACTAAATACATTGGTGCCAGTACACGAGGAGGGCCTAGTCGGAGAACCTACTGGACATGTGCATATTGGAACCGACGGCGGCGATTGCAGAACCAGTATTGGTTGGATTATAGTGATTGTGGAACGTACTACCCTTGGAGAAGAGCATCGTTAATACCCACTGTCGTTTGGATTTAACCACCGTGAGGATCTACTTCGGGCTGGCTTCGTGGACCGAGGCTAGCTGGCTATCATCATTGCTATCGTGCAATTGGATTACAGTTATTGCTTTGTGGCTGAGCTTTGGATTACAAGGACTGGATTCTGTACGTGAACTCCCTTCTTCTTCAATTGATCAGACTGAGTATCCGAACATTCCTCTCTCCTCCAGAGCTTACATCTCTGGGAGGAAACCCCTTGTCTCCAGCGGTACCAGCGTTTCCCCCTATAATTGCCATCCTACGCCAGGCGGCGTTAGCCTAGTACCCCATCGTAGGAATTATTCTATTCCCACTGACTTTTGCTACTGACTGACTTATGCATATTCTTCGCCATACAAGCGCGACCCTAATTCTCATATCTGTACAATTTGCTGCATAATAATAAATACCCTCAATGATATTTCTTTGTCGCCGTGCCGTGTTATTATGAGTGTCTGCCATAATTAGTTGTACTGTCTGGCAAGTAATACTAAGTACATAACTAGCAGTGGTTTAATCTATCACAATCTTTAATACAGTCAGGGTTTTGTAACCCCTCAGTTACAATAATGAATGTGACAACCTACCCGTGTGACAACCATCCCCGTTCTCCCCTACTGAACGAGATCAGTGGCAGTTTTTCATGTCTGGTAATTTTTAGCATGGTGTTATTCACTGTCAAAGATGCAAAGAAGAATCATAATTCATATTCTCCTTTGTTTCATCACAATTTAAGCAAGCCTAGTAATAGACACAATATTTCTGACACTGGGAATACATTCACTGAGGTCCATAGATGTCCCTAGATACTGTTGTGGAAATTACTAAGAGAACAAAGGATGAGCCGAGTAAATCATATAGTCGAGTTATATAAACAATTAACATAGATTTATTCATTGTGGCCACAGTGAAAATGCTCAGTTACTAATCAGAGACTACGAGTGTACACAAGCGTCTGACCAGACGTACATTAAATACATTATGGAAATGACGTACATTAGACATCCAGATATGACAGAAAGGATAACCAAAATATGCCCAAAAGGGGAGAAATGAATAAACAAGCCTTGGCTAGGCGGTGTTATTGTTATGTCTTAACTGGAGAGGGAAATAGCTTTGCTACGGCTCACACTAGAAAAGAAAAAGATAGGCCAAATGTCATGTTCTCCCCAACCTTGGTTGTTGTTTTTTTTGTATCCACTTTTTCTCCTCTTTTTCTATTTTTCTCCCATCCCAATTTAGCCGTGCCAATTCTCCCCTCCCCTGTCTTTATCGTTGCTCGCATGTGCCCCCCACTGGCCAGTTGTAGGGAGGATAGAAGCCCATCGCATGTCCCCTCCGATACATGTGTAGGCAGCCAGTCGCATCTTTCCACCTGCCAGCGCGGACTCTCATTTGGCGAGGAGTAACGTGTAGGAGGCTCACACTGCCCTCGCCATTTTCCTGACTTTGCTGTGCAGGAGCCCCAACCGACATGTAGGAGTCGCTGTTCACAACGACCAGACTACCACCCTTCGACTTCCCACCCGCTAACTCTGCCAATTGAGTTAATATGACGTCCGGCCCAAGCCGGAGGCAACGCCGACAGCCGGATTTGAACCCGGTGTCTCTTGCGTTGGTGACGAGCGCAATGTCCGCTGCGCCACCCAGCCGCCCTGTAAAGCCCATTTTCCATAATATGTCTCCTTATTTTCCCCTCACCTGTAAAACAATGTTTTGTTTTGTTTTATTTTAACTGTCGATTTCCCTCCGAAAACCCCAAATGAAAAAGATTTTAAAAGAAAAAAGATATGAAGGTTTTATTTTGCACCATGATTTTGAATGTACATTCATTTTAATCAATGGAGACTATTTTGACAAATGGTACCTAATCAGATGTCTCTCTCTCTCTCTCTCTCTCTCTCTCTCTCTCTCTCTCTCTCTCTCTCTCTCTCTCTCTCTCTCTCTCTCTCTCTCTCTCTCTCTCTCTCTCTCACACACACACACACACACGCCCAAACTCTATCTTAACTCTGGCGTTAAACAACCAGCCGCATCTTACCACTCGTGGTTCATCATGTAAATGCATTAATAGAATCAAAAGGTCATGTCGTGCAAGAGTGAATGGGACGCATTCAGTGCTCCGGCGTATTGACTCAACCTGGCCAATATATGTCTCTGGATGAATCTGAGAAATCGCACAGCGGGGGATGCATGCCTACCGGGAACAGTTGACCGTTTGTCAAGGCCCACAAGCATGTGTTTGTGATGGCGGGACACACTGTTTCACGTGGGGTCTTGCCTCCGTTCAGCTAATTCTCCACCCCATTCAACACACACACACACATGTATATTCACAACCCCCAGTGGCTGAAGGTCAACCAAGGAAAATATGTGAGGCATCAATATATGGATCTCTCTTCTTTGGGATCTTTAAGTTAAGGCTTGTCATACGAGGGGGGACTCGAACTCAGGGATTTGGCGTGGGAGGGGGGACAATAATTGGTTGTTATTAGGCGGATTGAATTACGGAGATGTAGATTCTAGCCGATCGATGGCTGGCAAACAATTTAGCACTTGAAGCCTATTGATTTCCCTCAGCTTCTCATACATGTGGCGGGGATTGTGAAAAGCCTTGATAGATCCAGGTATAGCTCTATTATGATTGGGAACAACATGAGGGCTTTGTCTGCTGTGCTGTCTGACAACAGCCAGCAGACACTGACCGCCAAAACATTTGAACCATCATCCCTGCCAGCTATGAAGAGGATCCCCCCCCCATTTATAGGAACCCGCTAGAACCGAGCAGGCAGTTCTATAGTTACTCCGTTGCCACTTTTCTTGCAACCCCCCCCCCCCCCCCCCCCCCCCCCCCCTGTGAAGATAAAGACAATTGTGTCACAGAGCTGTCATTACCAGACTGAGGGAGAAGCGTTCCACACTTGTTTTGGTTTTTATCTGATGGCTTGTGCGCATGCATGTGAACTTCTACTAGTACTTGTCATCTTGTTTATCGCATTGTGAGCTGGAATGACTTGCCAGCATCTTACATCTAGGCAAATATGGTTCTGACTCGCCTTTTTCTTCCAATAAGATTGGGTTACTATTATGACTCAGACGTGTCACAAGTCTGGCAACCATGATGTGCTCGCACTCTGACATTTTTGGTGGCCGTGAAATCATATTTGACAGCCATGTTGAAGTGGGGCATTAGCCTAGTTAAACTGAGAGGGATCAGCCCTGATCCCCACACCACTCCAGGAAATCCCAGTAGGAGGAGGCAGCCTGTGGCACCTCATCCCATCTCAATGATAATGCCATCAGTGCGTTTGGCAGGGGATGGAAATGAGATAGGCTCTGTTCTCATGGGTAGCCAGTGGCTATAGTCAAATGATGATGTCTTTGTTAGCCTACGCAAAGGGTCCAAAATACCCTGCATGAAAGTGTTGGTCATTTATTTTTTCCTATTGTGTTTATGTAGGACTGAGACATATTGACAGCATGCTTTATTGACTATGTTTATGAAATATTGAAGGGGAATATCGCTGAATTTCTGCTTTGAAATGTGTTAAATGTCGGTGGACACATCTATTTCAATTAGTGAGCCTCTCCCTCTGTCTCCCAAAGGAATGAGTTCATCCCTCCCTCTAATTTGTTATGTCACATCAATATAAAACTCCATATAGCAGGGATGTATATTTCATTAGCTTTTATTTTTAATTTGTTAAAAAAAAGTTAGTTTCCAGTTTATTGGTAAAATGATTAGTTTTGAGTTTTTATTAGTTTCAGTATTAGTTATCTTTAAAAAGAAAATTGTATACTTTTTTTTAATTAGTTTAAATGTGTGCATTTGGTTGTGTCTCTGATGGGCCAAATAACACTTAAACTACAAGCCCATATTCAGAAACTGTGCCTTTAAACGAGTCGTTTGGACTTCCATCTTGTCACATGTCACAAGAAAAAGCTCTTTCCAATACAGCAGTTTTTCTACAAAAGTTAAACATAAAATGTGTTTCTGACAACATTTAAGTTGTATGTGAAATTTCTGGATCTTGAGTCATATTTGATCTGCAATGCCTAGTTTGACAGTTTGATCTGAATTTAATTTGATCGTTCACAGCGTTGGGAAGCGAGAACCACTCATTTAAAGGTACAGACACAGAAACAGCCTGTTGAGAACTGGACTGAAACAGAAGGATAGCCTTAGGCTGCGGTTAGATTGACTGATGTTTTCGTTTCGTTTTCAGATGAGTTTCGCTTTTCCAGGTCGCAACGTAGCGGTAGGCGAGTCACACTTTCGTTTAGTCACCTGAGCACAGTGATGTAGTACACTGCCAAAGCAGTAGGTGGCAGTAGGTGGCGAACATGAAGGCAATTTTCAACCAATCAGAACTTGAATGTGCCAATACACTTCCTGCAAAGAAAATGTCAACAAGCCGCCATCTTTAAATGCCTATTTACCCAATGCAGCACTTATTTTTCAGCAAAAGTGTAATAAAAGTGCAATAAACAAAACGGATACATTCACTGTGTGTTCTGCCTCTCATTTGTTGATGAAACAAAACTAACATCAACACAAGTGACCACCAAGAGCGGATAGTTTAGTCTCAAAAAAGATCGGCGATGTTGTTAGCTATATTGTTAGCTACATGCTAACGTGAATGGAATATGCCAGTATAACAGTATAGCATTGTGGCTAGCAGCTAACATTTAGCTCACGTTAACCAGCCAGCACCAAACTGATGATATCGGGAGCTATCAGTAGCTAGATAACATTAGAGACAACGCCTCGTGTATTAAACAAAAGTGAATAGATGACTGGGCCATTTTGTTTAATGCTTGTTAAGATTGAAAGAGGAGCTTGAGCTAACAGGGTCTGATAGCTAACGCTAGCTCACGTTAGCCAGCTTGATTGATTGATTGATTGATTGAAAACTTTATTAACAGATTGCAGAATGGGTACAATACAGTACAGCTCAATACACACAATTGTTAAGGGGATGCAGACCAGAGAAAGACTTTCGTCTTGTTTACATCAGGGTCCCCCATTTTCAATTCATCAGGACATATATGACATACATGACATACAGATAGTCAGTACTGCTACATCTATACATTTATGACATACCAGATTTGCAAATACAGTACTGTTTGTGATACAGAAGGAGTCAAGAAAGGGGAGTATATACATTTGACGTAGAAACTGTACATTGGAGGAGGTTGGGTGGGGGGGGGTTGGGTACATTGGGATATTGACAACCATACTGGGTAATTTACATTGGAGGTGGGGGGGGGGGGGGGCACACTGTATAAACAAGTAAAACTGTACATTGAGGGGGGGGGGGGGAGACACTGTACAAACAAACAAAATTGTACATTGGACTATTGACAAAACCATACTAGGTAAATGAGGGGGTTGGGTTAGGATATTTACAGGGGCCAGTGTTGAATTGCAGTCTCCCGTAGGTGTCCCTTGAGAGAGGTTTTGAAAGTGGGTAGTGATCCACATTCCTTTACAGCTTTGGGTAGGGCGTTCCACTGCTGCTCATGCAATCGGTAATGCTAGCAGAATGAATGGATGTAAACTTTATTTAACATATCGCAGAATGGGTACAATACAATACGGCTCAATACAAACAATTGTTAAGGGAATGCAGACTGTTGTAGCTTTGACTGGGGTCCTTGTAACAATAACTTGACAACACATGGTAGCTGCAGCTATAGGTCTGTTGTCACCGGACATTGGTGAGAGCACGCAGATGTGGATATCTACTGCGCATGGGCGTTGAGCAACAATGGCTCCGCGCAGATTACACGACACATTGTCTGCGAGTTTTTGGCGTTATTCCAAAACGGAAACACAATTTAGCGTTTTCAGTAGGGCCAAAACGTTTCCTGCCAAAACGGCATTTCTATCTAATAGGGACAGCAAACGTATTCAAAAACGTATTCAAACGAGCACAAAAACAGTGTGTGTAACAAGGGCCTTAGAGGCTGCTAGAATGCGTAATCTGGGGTTGTTGTTTTTTTCAGCAAAGGACTTCAAAGACATGTCTAGGGGACCTCAAAGACCTATTTAACTTGTTAAAAATTACTACAATATGGGACCCAAGTTCCGAATAGATATTCTGTAATAAAAAATACTTTGTGAAGGCAATTTACTCACATTTGTGTTCAGAATTCTCAGAATTCTATCTTGGAATTCTAGAACTCCATAGGGTTTCAATCAGATACATGTTTTATATATAATGGTGTAAATGACCTGTAGCCATTGTTACATTCAACAACAACTTAGGTTACTATAGTTTGCCTTTGTAGGGCAGTACTGATATAGTAGTACACACACATTTAGAGGATACATATTATGTAGTGGTATTTATACACATGTAGAGGGATACAGACATAGTGGTGTAAATAGACATGTAGAGGGATACTCTGCTATAAAAAGGCAAACGTCTTTGTGCCTTTGCAAGGCACTATATTAATGTAAAAAACACTTATCTTGGAAACTATAAAGGACAATATTGAGATGTTCTTGACCCGATCGCATTCAGTACTCCCCGCCTCTCTCTCTCTTTTTCTAAGCAGCATGTGGAAGGGTGGAGGTCAAGACAGAGGCAAGAGATAAGAGCAAGCGGAGAAAGAGTGTGCTCCCTGGCTGCTGAACAAAATAATGTTATCTTGTCCTCTGTCCTCTATCTCCTGTACATAGATGGTAGATACAGCTGTGTGCGCCCAATGCAAATTTTTGATCACATTGACCCTCTGACACATTTTGAGTTTTCTACACTGTTGGAAAGAGCAGGATGACAGCAGAGGGCAGTGGCAAAGGTAGCAGGGGGATGATTTGCAGCACAGGCCTTTTTTTCGGGTACTTACAACATGCAGAAAAGTCAACACGAGGTGCTCCCTGCCAAATATCATCCCAATCCGATTTGTTTTGACAGAGTTATGGCTAGAAACCAGATGTCTATATATATATAAAGTGTTTTACAGTAGTGTTAGCTTGATAGCTTCGAATATCACGCTAACTTAACTTTGGCGTTAACCAGGCTGAATAAAAGTACCATACTCACTGTCACTTTTGCCCCATGATTACTGACTGGTTGAGGATTTGTGATGTTTCTAGTGTCTAAAATGACCGATTTGTGTTGTCTACTTTAGTCTCATTACTCATATAGGAGAAAATAGTGATTATACCATGAGTAGCAATTGATGCATGAACCAATTTTCTACATTTAACAATTACAAATAGAATTTAAATACATTCAGTTAAAGTTTGCTTGGAGAATTAATTAAAGCATTAACTCCGAAGATGCAGTACCGGCCAGATCCTGGTAGTGGCGCTGTCTCGATAATGCAGTAACCCCTGTTGCAGACCGGGTGTCACACTGAAAGGGCTTCGGATGGACTTTTCTGTTAGCCTGAAGCGAGGGCTTCACCCGATCACATTGAATAGTTTTTGGGACGCCCGATTCATTATGCTGTGGAGGGTTATGGCGTGGGCCAAATGGACATATGATCTACCAGATGGCAATCAAATAATTGGAATATTCTTTTTGGAATCGCACCGGCCAAAGCTAAGAGCAATTTCACGTCAATTTCAGCTTGATCGTGCAAGGATTTCATAGCCTACAAACAATGTGACGCACAGTGAACTTTTGTAATGGAAAGCTGGCCTAACTACAGCGGGCCCCGTCTAATGGCTGGCACCCATTGAGTTAATGAGTAGGCCTAGTTTACTTGTTTGTGGTCCTTTTTCACAACTGCTACTTTCATCTCGAGCCTGTGTTCCTTTTGCCACAAACAGAGAGGTTACAAAATTAGCAATCACGATTACGTCTGACTCTTTTATAAAAGAAAATGTTTTATTACGGTTGATATTGGATGAGGACATGCTTAAAACAAAAAACAATAAAACATGGTTACGCCAAATAGATGCATCCATGTGTAAAGAGGAAAAAACTCAAATAAAATGCCTCTCCCCTACCCCTAGTATAGAGTCAGCTTAGTTTTGATGACGTATCACTTGTCACCAAAACAAGAGAAAATCGCCCTCAATTACACACGTTGCTACACTGGAATAAAGCCTTTGTTGTCTGACCTATTGACCTCTCACGCCTGTCTTAATCTTTCCGCAAGAATATGGGAGGGTAATTCCTTCGGCAAGGGAGATTCTAGTCTGTGGTTCACACATCACACAGGCTCTTTAATTTCAACAAGGTCTTCTAATATTGATTTCTCTCTCCGCTAAGGCAGGGGATTTAGAATTTCGCATTTAAAAACAGGAAAGATCACTAGCTAAAACTAGCTTAGCTTTCCAGCTCACGTCCCGCCATCACCAGCTTCAGTGTATTCTCGCATAACAAAATTGTAACATCCGGTAATTTTAGTGTTAATAATGTGGCTCTTAAAATTAGGCTAGTTAGTTAAACATATAATCCTCCTGTATAATGTCACTTTACCAAAATGACTGGTAATTTTTGCCATAGGCGGGGAGGAAAGGAAGTGGGGCTTCATGTTCAAAATGACGACAGCACTTGAGAGGTCTATAGGATCTTGCAAGTTGGTATAATTCACTTTAGATCTGACAATGCAAGAAAAACACAACTTTTCCCATTAATTTGAAGGCCGGTACTGCGTGGTTACCGCATGGATTGCAAAAAAAAAAAAAAGAGGCAAGCGACATGCTGAAAAAAAGTTTAACCAGAATAAACTTTTGCCTTAATGCAACCCCGCCCCAATCCATGTTGCAGTGGCCAATCACGTAATCTGGCAATCAGAGCAGAAGTCAAGTCAAGAGTTTTATTTGTCATGGCATACAAGTATACAATGAAATGCGGGTGGTCTTGCCCGCAACAATGTACATAATACAATAGTAATATATAATAGAATCCAATAGAACGACATTGTGCAATAAAACAAGTAAACAGAGTAGGGCATATCGGTATATGTACATGAGTTATTTACAGAGCATGGTAGGACATGCTAGGTCCTGTGGTAGTGCAATACACTGTTAGCTACGGATGAGGCACTGGATCTTTATGTACATGCTATATTATACAATCTCAAGTTATACTATACTATTCTTAAAGTGACCTTTCCTTTTGTAAAGTGACCATAAGTGTGAGCGTGTGCAGCATGAGTGTGTGTTTGCTCATGTTAAAGTGGCTGCTAGTGTGTGAGCGTGTACAGTGTTTGTGTCGTGTGTGTGCTCATGTGTGCTTGTGTGTGGAGAGTTCAGTGTTCAAGGCTCTGATGGCCTGGTGGAAGAAGCTGAGCCGAAGTCTCTCTGTCCTAGCCTGACCTCAGCAGCATGAACAGGCTGTTGTTGGGGTGGTGAGGGTCTTTCATTATTCTGCAGGCTCTGGATTTGCATCTCTTGTTGTATAGCAGATCAGATCCTCTGAGATGTGGACCCCCAGATACTTAAAGCTGCTCACCCTGTCCACGGTAGCCCCGTTTATCCTCAGTGGTGTGTGTGTCTCCTGCTGTCCTCTCCTATAATCCATGATCAGTTCCTTGGTTTTACCAATGTTCAGGAGCAGGCTGTTGTCCTGGCACCAGCGTTCCACTACCTCAACCTCCTCCCGGTAGGCCTTCTCGTCGTTGTCCGAGATCAGCCCCACCACCACTGTGTTGTCCGCAAACTTCACTATGGAGTTGGAGCTGAACTTGGCCACACAGTCATGTGTGTATAGTGAGTACAGCAGGGGGCTCAGAACACAGCCCTGGGGGGACCCGATGCTCAGGGTGATGGTGTTGGAGGTCTGACCCCCCACCCTGACCGCCTGGGGCCTTTCACTCAGAAAGTCCAGTATCCAGGCGCTCAGAGTGGAGCTCACACCCAGCTCGATCAGCTTGTCCACCAGTCTGGTGGGGACTATGGTGTTGAACACTGAGCTGTAGTCAATGAACAACAGTCTCACATAGTCCCCCTTCTGGCGGTCCAGGTGAGAGAGTGTGCTGTGCAGTACTTGGGAGACCGCATCATCAGTGGACCTGTTTGGCCTGTATGCAAATTGCATAGGGTCCATATCACTGGGGAGGGAGGCACAAATGTGATCCTTGACCAGCCTCTCAAAACATTTCATGGCCACAGAGGTGAGTGCCACCGGTCTGTAGTCATTGAGACCTGTTGGGGAGGATTTCTTTGGTACCGGGATAATGGTAGACATCTTGAAGCAGGCAGGGACCACTGACTCCGCCAGGGATCGATTAAATATGGTGGTGAACACAGGGGCTAGCTGGTTAGCACAGGACTTAAGTATGCGTCCTGTTATTCCATCTGGGCCAGCAGCCTTTCTGGTGTTCACCTGCATAAATGCTCTTCTCACACTGTGTACCGTCAATGAGAGAGCGTCCCCGCCGCCCCTCGGATGCCCCCCCCCCCCACAACAGCCGGCACGTCAGTGACATCACTAGCCGTTGAGCTAGCGTTGTCACAGTTTGCACCAAACCGAGCGTAGAAAGAGTTGAGTTTGTCCGCGAGAGAGGCGTCGTCGCTCCCCATTGAGGGGGCGCTGACTTTGTAGTCAGTTATCGTCCTCAGTCCCCGCCATAAGCCTCTTGTGTCATTCTGTGCCATTTGTGTCTCCATTTTGTCAGCATACGTCCGTTTGGCAAGTTTAACAGCCTTGCGCAGAGTATAGACTGTTGCCTTGTACTCTTCCATGTTTCCTGTCTCTCTGCCCAGTTTGTAAGCAGTGGTGCGAGATTTCAGAGCTGCTCTGATAGTAATGTCCACCCACGGTTTCTGGTTCGGGAAGACCCTCGCCTTCTTTGTGGGGACTATACTATCAGCCAAGGTACCTATGAAGCTAACAACAGTATCGGCGAACTCGCTGACGTCACTGGCACTTCTTTGAAACATATCCCAGTCGACATCTTCGAGGGCGTCCTGAAGCGTGGCCTCTGATTGGTTGGACCATCTCTTTACCTCATGTGACACGACGGCGTCACGTGATCTCTGTTTGTAAGCGGGGAGAAGGAAGATGGAGTCATGATCAGATGTGCTTGTAGCTCCCGCTAATGGCGGAGCCGGTACTGCCTTGTAGCCGGCTCTGAACGGGGTGTAGCAGTGGTCGAGCGTATTCCCTCCTCTGGTGGAGCAGGCGATGTGCTGAAAAAAGGACGGCATCACTTTCTTCAAATTCGCCTGATTGAAATCACCGGCTACGATCATGGCTGCGTCTGGGTGTTTGATCTGGTGGGTGTTTAGATGATCGTGTAGCTCCGCCAGAGCCCTGGCGGTGTTCGCTTGGGAAGGGATGTACACTGCAGTCATGATGACCGTGGTAAACTCTCGGGCAAGGT
>NC_140183.1:55750255-55842755 GCF_963971535.1 Notolepis coatsorum | reverse complement strand
GAGGTGTGCGTGCATGCGTGTGCATGTGTACATGTGTGTCTGCGCACAAGCATAATGTGAGTGTGCGTGTGTTTGTGGAGGGGGAAGGTGTCATCGGGTGCTTTGCCCCCCCCCCAGGCTCCTCCTGACATCTGTGAGTCAATTAGCTGACTGAAGAGAAAACATCCCTGTACCCCCCCCCCCCCTTTCCCTCCCTCCATCTATCCATCCATCCGTCCCTCCACCAAACAGCTTCAGCCAGTGTAGCACAGCAGCCCATTTCTGCCTGCTTACCCAGGCTGGTGTTAGGTGTTGGGGGATGGGTGCTAGTCAGGGCTGGGGGGTGGGATGTCAAGAATGTGGCTCATGGTCTGTTCTTTTGTGTGTTTTGTGCAAGATGAATGGGCCCATGGCGGGCTGGGGTCCTAGCAAGCCGCGCTTCTCCATTGACTTGTGTGTTAGAAAACCCAAAAGGCCCTGGCCTGCCCCACTTGAAACGCGACAGAAGAATAATACAGGCTGCTGGGTGAACAACTTAAACGCCCACTACACACAGACATTACTCTTTATTAATTTGTTATTTCCTCTATGGCTCAATCCTTTCTCAATATTGCGTATCACTTAATTATCTCTCCCTCTCTCTCTCTCTCTCACACACTCTCTCTCTCTCTCACACACTCTCTACTCTCTCTCCCTCCCTCCCTCCCAAAGCCCCCTATCAGGATAGTTATTGTTTGCTAAGCTGGTGTGGGGGCTGTTCATTTCTGTGCCTGGTGCGTCCCACATTCCCTTCCCCGCTCGTCCCTGATGCCCTCCTTATCCTCCGGCTACTGCTATGGAAATATGCTTCAGTCACATCGCTAATTATTTAAGAGCCGTCACCTCATTATCAGTGCTGGGAGATAATGAATGATTAATAGGTCATTCTTCCCGTCGTCACTGTGTTCTCTCACTCTCACACGTTCCCTCCACTCCTTCCGACTATAATTCCTTGTTTGACAGGTTCCGTCAGGCTCCCGTTGTCCATTTGCCGTCTCCTCTCCTTGTTTGCTCAACTTTTCCTGGAGGTAACTGCGTGGGAACCGTCGTCATTGGCTGTTAGGCAGGAAGTGCAGCGGAGGGGACATGATTAGTGTTTGTGTCTGCTATGATCCCCTAGGCTAGTTGAGTGCTAAAGGATGCTGCTGCCTGGAAATGTGCATGCTGAGTCGTGGGGCTGCCTGTAAAATGACTGATGTAGCTTGGTGGTGAGCCATGGGAGGACACATGAGACAGGAGAGAAACTACAGTCACATTGGTGTAGCTTGCATTAAGTCATCAGCTAGCGCACGGTGTGAAGACCTGCAGCCATCTATTACTTATCATGTATTTCAGAATCATGTTAACCATGCTGGGATTTGTTAGTCATCGTAGTGGTGCGGAATGGTTTTCCAGTGCTTGCGCCTCAGACATTTATTCATATTGAGTGGGTTTTCTAATCCAGCAGTGGCTTTTGTATTTATTTAGGTGTGCTACCATGATCAAAGTGATACCAAATGGTAAAGTGAATTAAAACATGCCCCACCACATCAACCATTCTGTCTCAAACAGTGACGGCCACAGTTCACACAAGTTAGTCTCGGCCAGTAAAACGCACTGGATGTTCTGTTCAAGGGGAAAGCTTCCAAAAGCTGTTTAATTAGGAACATCCAGACTACCTCCCTGCCCCCAGCCACTACTTTCACTCGAGCCCCAACCAACACCCCCCTGCCCAGAGGCCAAGAGTGGCAGTTACCAACCCCCCCCCCCTCTCTCTCTCTCTTTCAAATTCCCTCACCGACTTCTTCACCACAGCCGTGGTAGTAGTCTGGTCTGGACAGACCCTCCCCCAGCCCCCTCCATCCCCACCCCCGTCCCCCGCTAGCCTTGACTCAGGCTTATTGCCCTCTCAGAGCTGCTCGACTGAACACTCACTTTTGATTGGTGGTTGAGGTGGAGAAGGAAGCCTTGGGAGTATTTATAGTGACTCTCTCATTTACCAGAACAATAACAACCCTCCCCCACACCGAGAGAGAGAGAGAGAGAGAGAGAGAGAGAGAGAGAGAGAGAGAGAGAGAGAGAGAGAGAGAGAGAGAGAGAGAGAGAGAGAGAGAGAGAGAGAGAGAGAGAACATTATACCGACAACAACCCACGTTGACTTTTGATTTCACAAGACAGGGGGATGTCTAGGCAATACTGTGGATGCACTTTGTCCTGGTGAATACGATGACTGGCCTTTTCCTCTCATTCTATCCAGTGATGACAGTGCGATGGGGCAGAAGTTAGCAAAAAGGGACAGTTTCAGTGCCCAGACAAACATTCATATACTTTAACAACTGTCTCCAGCAAAAGTGCCAACATGTGATTTATGCCACAAAATAGTATGGGAGCAGAAAAAGCTATTAGGCAACTTAATCTTCCAAAAACAGGTGGTGAGTTGACGTCGAGAAAGTATGAACCAGCGAGTGTTTATTACATGTGAAGATGAGCCCGTGTGAAGCATGACCCGGTTTCCAGGCGTTCCCAAACCACTGACAGAGAGTGGGTTCAGCAGCAGCAGCATGTGGAAGCTTTTCCAGAGCACTATGCCATATGGCAACCCCAGCACTATAGGCCCCACGGCTCTCTATCAACCATACGGCTCTATGTGATGCTACCACTCATTACTGCCACAGAGAGAGGGGGGGGGGGCAGGATTAACACAAGAGTCAGCTGGACCCAGATCAGCGTCTATCAGCGGCGGAGAGAGATGGAGTGACAGATTAGAGATGATTTGGGCGTTCGCAGATCAGTTTCCACTGGCAGCTGATTAGCTCATGCCGCGCCGGGGCGTAGCTTCCCATGAGGCTGCTCATCTAATCCCTGGGTACAGTAAACATGGGGTAACCTCCTCCGGGCTGAGCCTGGTAACACACTCACACTGGTATTACTGCAAGAGGGGGGTTGATGATGGCATGTCTTCAACCACCTGCCCGAGTGAGATTTTAATTTAAAAAAACGATGACCCCTGACATGGATTGAAACTTAAAAACAATGCCTGTGGTAGTGGTGTGTTGCTTTGTGTCAAACAATAAGAACATTGTAATGGAAGTGTGTTGAATTGTAAATTTCACAACTAGTGGCTAGTATGAGACACAGCGGGCAGTGCCGTCTTGGAGAAATGTGAGGCCCATTGCGAGATTTGTACCCTAAAGGTAAAAAAAATTATAATAATAATGTAATTAATAAAAAAAACATTTTTGTGTGCATACAGTCAACGTATTCTTAAATAATAGCGCTGCCCGAGGCTGGGCATACAGTCAACGTATTCTTAAATAATAGCGCTGCCCGAGGCTGGACATACAGTCAACGTATTCTTAAATAATAGCGCTGCCCGAGGCTTAGTGGCAATGCAACAGATGTAAACTGAAAAGTCGTACACTTGGCAGTAACAGTGAAAATGCAAAAAACACCCCTGGAACCTGATAAACAAGCTTAAAGCCAGGTTAATTGTTCAAGCACGACATGCAGATTTGCAGTTTTGCCTTATTTGAATCGAACTCTATAAGCTTAGTACACACGTCACAAACTGCACGAGCACAGTGTGAAATGTTCCCAGAGAGCAACTTGTAAAGCTGGAGTGATCATGTTGAGCAGTAATGTCCAGGCAGCAGAACAGTGCATAGCATTACTGCACATTCAATATTGATACCGGAGCAGACCCTGTTGCATGCAACACACAGAGTAAGAGAGAGAGAGACAGAGAGAGCGCGAGAGAGAGAGCGAGAGAGAGAGAGCGCGAGAGAGAGCGAGAGAGAGAGAGCGAGAGAGAGCGCAAGAGAGAGCGTGAGAGAGAGAGAGAGAGATCCATGGCGGGAACAGAATAGATTGCATTAAAAACTCACCCTAGCGCAGAATCAATGGCAAAGTTGGTCCAAGAGGAAGGAGACGACGTGGAGATGACAAAGTTCACCAGTCCCATGATATTGTCCCCCCGTTGGGATGAACTTGGGAGTCTGTTCCTAGTTTATCTGCCACACGTTAGCACTCGATAACGTAGCTAATGCTAGCTAGCTAGTTAGGTTAGCTAACACTAGTTAGCTGTCCCTGCCTTTTAAGCTACTAGCCGACATGGCTAGCCCGACTGAACCACACGTTAGCACTCGATAATGTAGCTAACGCTAGCTAGGTTAGCTAACGCTCGTTAGCTGTCCCTGCCTTTAGCTAAGCTACTAGCCGACATGGCTAGCCCGACTGAACCACACGTTAGCACTCGATAACGTAGCTAAAGCTAACTAGCTAGCTAGGTTAGCTAACGCTAGTTAGCTGTCCCTGCCTTTAGCTAAGCTACTAGCCGACATGGCTAGCCCGACTGAACATTCTAACATGCAACAACTTTCATCTTCAGTCCATCTGCCGAACGTCCTCTTCGTCTTGGCATAACCTAATCACTATACTTGGTATTGATAAGCTTACGGCATGCAGCGTTATTTCTTCTGCTCTGATGCTGCACATTTGGTTTTCAAAAGTAGGATGCTCTTGGCCAAGACGTCCACTCGCTCCCGTGGATAGTGCCGAATAGACCCCTTACCTGTACTGTACCCCCTCCCCTTGTTGAAACCAATAGTATATCTGCAGAGCCGCAGAGCCCGGAACAAGTCAGACACATTCTACAAACGTGTCTAATGTGAAATATATAAGCATGTAAGCAAAACTAGATTTTAGGTCTGTGATGGAAAGTGATTGTTAACATTCTATTTATTTTTATTTTTATAAAAAATAAAATCTTTATTTTATTTATTTATTTATTTTTCTCGCGACCGCACTGCTCGCACACCCCTAGCGGCGGCCCTGACAGCGGGGTGCCGTACCACACATCTGTAAACCTGTCCTCCGGTCATGAATATTGAGGAGAATAGCAAGTAGACTGGGGAGACACATTATAATACTGTGTGTAGTCCAAGTATAGCTGTCATGTCAACCTTCATCACGTCCCACGACCGTCCCTCAAAGAGACAAATGTTGTCTGTGTCCATCTTGGCCCTTAATAAAAGTTTTTACTTAATCTGCGCTGTCGATATTTGATCTGTTTGAAAAGTAATCTATAGTGCAGCTATGTAGCTGATTGTTGACCTGTCACCAGTTTCAGCTATATTTGATACATGGGGATTTAATTTTTACATTATCATATTTTGTCTCTACAACTCCAGTAGTTTCATAAGACATATAAATAAATCATCAAAAGCAATTATAAACATCACTTTTTTGGTGGTTTTGATTGATTGATTGAAAACTTTATTAACAGATTGCAGAATGGGTACAATAGAGTACAGCTCAATACACACAATTGTTAAGGGGATGCAGACCAGAGAAAGACTTTCGTCTTGTTTACATCAGGGTCCCCCATTTTCAATTCATCAGGACATATATGACATACATGACATACAGATATACAGTACTGCTACATCTATACATTTATGACATACCAGATATACAGTACTGTTTGTGATACAAAAAGAGTCCAGGAAAGAGTATATACATTTGACGTAAAAACTGTACATTGGGGGAGGTTGGGTAGGTGGGGTGGGTGGGGGTGCTGTACATTGGAGGTGGTTCGGTGGGTGGGGTGGGGGGGGTTGGGCAGGAGGGGTGGGTGGGGGGGGGGGAACACTGTACAAGCAAAACTGTGCATTGGAATATTGACAACCATACTTGGTCATTTACTGTACATTGGTTTTGTACAAGCTACTAATGTAACCCAAGCTACGGAACAAAATTTAACAGGCATTTTCTCAAAATGACATAATTCCCTTTATGCACTTTTTCACCTCAACCTCTCTGTACTGCCACCATGTTGGACATGGTGCACTGCTTCCTAACAAAAATAGCTAGTCATTTGCAGAAGCTTTTTATCAATTTATTTTCTTGCATTTATTTCTAATCTTACACATTTGCATTTTATGGTGCATTTTATATGAAAAATAAATGATGCCCTGTATGTAGTAATTATTTTTACAACCATGATATAACGATATAAAAAAAAAATCTGACTTAATCCACTGACAGAAACTTTGTAATGAAATATTTGCAAATTTGGGTATGTTAATAACAAAATATATATAAGTCACAATACAAAATATTGTTTACTCTGTGTCCCAATTAAATGTGTAAAGTTTCATTCAGATAGGATGAAATTTATTCCCCCTATACAACTGGGGCACCTCCCCTTAAATTACATAAATTGCACCACCCAAATTAAGAATAAAAATATATCATTTCCATGGCCCAGGAAAGTTCAATCAATATTTGTGAACATGAACGACTATCTCCCAAAGCCTGATACTAAAGAAGTCAAACTCAAACTTGTGATGTCATATGTCTGGAGCTGCTCCATAGACAATGAATGGGAGACTGATTTTGTGGACCCACAGAATGTTTGTGTGAGTTTTTATACTCAAATGAGCTTTATTCTCTACTAGTGTTCTCAGTTATGAAACATAAAATGCATCCATATACAAATTCATTGTTTATGGAGCAGCTCCAGACATTATATTTGATGACATCACAAATAGTGCACATTTTTGCACTATATATTTTCGATTAGGGAGAGTTGTTTGTTCTCACTAATAATTTGTCTTAGACCATAGGAATAACATGTATGACTTCTTAAATTGTGTGTAGTTCCCCTTTGAGAGCAGTTACACTATTGAGAAACAGACATGTTTGTCATATTTTGCCCATCCATTTTTAGCATGTATGCCATTTGATGAATAGGCCTACAGGTTTCTAAATGATTCCCCACATAACTGTAATGTACTGAAACGTTTTTCTACAGAGGAGAGGAAGGGGACCATAAGGGGAAATCATCAGGTAGAAATTACTGTAAATTATTATTGGGTATGGAATGATGGTTTTGAGAATGCCCCAAAAACAAAACACCTTCCCAGAATCACAGAACCATGACGTGTGAATTGTCTCTTGAGATAAGTACATTTCTTTAGAAAAAATTATTTCACACCTAATCTAGGGAAATACTTTGTGGTGAGGCTATAAAATCATGTGATTAACAAGTGGTTTAATAAACAACAAATTGGTCAAATGACTCCTGGCTTTTCTCTGGTCAATAAATTTTACTGACACAGTCGTATGTCTCTGTGAGGTAGATATAGTAGTAGTAGGTCATATGTAGTAGGTCATAGGCGTGATTATGACATCTGACTGAGCCTGACTCTCATGCTATTTTTACATTCCATTGTCTCATACTTGTGTCACAAAAACGGCCAATGAGAGAAAATATAGCTGCTGACTAAAGAATCAGGAGACAAATGTTCAGCTTTCGATACGGTAACAGTGACATGAATGAATGAATGAATGAATGAATGAATGAATGAATGAATGAATTAATGAATGAATGATCTTTATTTATATAGCACCCGTCACAGCACGAATGCACAGGGTGCTTTACACTACAGCATAAAATATAAAGAAAATCTCAAATAAATAACAATAACAGACAGCAGTTAAATAAAAATAATTTAAATAAATCAGTCAATAACTAAAAACTATAGGAACAGGGAGGACAGAGGATGCCTATATATGACCAAAAGCCTGTCTGAACATGTGTGACATCAAACCTTCTTACTAGGAAAGCGGAAGGCTGAGTTAGTAATAGGCCACATGGTTGGTCACCCACTGTATTTGTTTTCATGTGTGTCTAGAAAAGTGTAGCCAACAATTATAGGTGTTTTTGTTATGGTGCACATAGTGCACACAACAACATGTAGCGCTAGCTAGCAACACAACACCTTTATATGTACATAGCTATGCTAATTGCTAGCTAGTGCACCACCACGATCATGTTTCTTCCTATGTGTACTGAGTAACTGCTACGGTTGCTAGCTTGCTACATAACAATATGAGGACAGTTACACGTGAGAGCTGTTCTGTACTATTCCCCTCCCTCTCTGCTGGCCTGGGGTAGTATGTGATGTGAAGGCTGAGGAGGGCAAAGAACGCCTGCATTCCCAAGACAGAGGAGAAAACAATGTCCTCCCAATACCTGGAGTGCCAACAATAACAAAGCAGTGAAACCACATTCCAGGACACATTCACTGATGGAAGAGTCCAGCCTGTCAACAATACATAGACTAGGCTGCCAGCTACGCATGAGAGCGGCCTTTATGTACACAAACGTGGCACGTTGGCTGAAGTTTTTAAGTTTTTAAGAGAGGGTGAGAGCTAGACCTTTATATGTTGAATTTATATGAGTATGATGAGTTGCTTCACACAGAAGAGGTGCAACCAAAAGCAATGTTGTTGCAATGTTTACAGGGTGTGTCCAACGCTGTGATCAGGAGCAATAGCCTACTCGCTGCCTCTTGGTAGTAAACATGCACATGAATGCTCTCTCTCTCTCTCTCTCTCTCTCTCTCTCTCTCTCTCTCTCTCTCTCTCTCTCTCTCTCTCTCTCTCTCTCTCTCTCTCTCTCTCTCTCTCTCTCTCTGTCATGTGATGTATGTTGTGTATGTCATAAATGTCACTATGAATTGAAAATGGGGGACCCTGATGTAAACAAGACAAACGTCTTTCTCTGGTCTGCATCCCCTTAACAATTGTATGTATTGAGCCGTACTGTATTGTACCCATTCTGCAATCTGTTAATAAAGCATTCATTCATTCTCTCTCTCTCTCTCTCTCTCTCTCTCTCTCTCTCTCTCTCTCTCTCTCTCTCTCTCTCTCTCTCTCTCTCTCTCTCTCTCTCTCTCTCTCTCTCTCTCTCTCTCTCTCTCTCTCTCTCTCTCTCTCTCTCTCTCTCTCACACACACACACACAAATCAATAAATGGCCAAAGGCAAGTTGTTTGGAGACTCCTCCCCCAACAGCCAGATAAGGGGAGGACTGGGGACAGGGGCACAATTCGGTGAAATGTAAACAAACGGAATAAATTCCGTTTTCATTTCACAATGCAGAACTTCCGTTAATCATAGCTGATTAGGATTCCATGCAAATACCCTGTAGCCTACCCAAGACTAGGCTGATTTGACCAGAGAGCTCTTGTAGGCTTGACCATGTTGCTCCCGTGTTCTCATGCAAATGTACCATTAGGGGCTTTTGGCCCTGGAATGAAAATAAAAGGCTTTTTCTATACAGATTTAAATGCAGCCTGGCTGAGGTTGCAGCTAAATAAAATGACCTTGTGTTGAACAGGACTCAACTGAGAGTCACCATCAACAGTTTGACACCACCATCAGATCTGTCTCAGAAAAATCCCATGTAGCACCTTCCAAACAATTTCCTAACTCTTTGAGAACATGTTAACTGTACAGATAGATCATTTTTATAATTTTCTTCAGAGACATGCTAACATACCTCATTGACTTCCACTAGCATTGCTCTCAAATGATAACAATTCCCACTTCCAATAATCTCAAAAATCATAACCCAAGTGTCACTGCTTTTTGGGGGGTTGACTCCCAGTTTGTGACAAAGCAGACATGTTTCTTAGACAATGCTTAGACAATGTGAACAGTTATTTTAATTCCCGGTAAGAGAATGTTGATTCTGTATTCTGTTTGGGGAACGAACGACTGTGAGTTTCTCCAAAAAGGTCCCCGCACCTGGGGGTGGCTTATTAACAGGAGTGTCCAGACGACGTCAAACAATGACAAGCACCTGCCAACGGTTGCCCATTTACAGATGAGCTCCCTGGGCGATAGATTGGCTTGCTCTCCCAAAGTGGCTCCATTCATTTGCAATTGCGGGGCAAGAGGTGATTGTCCTGAAGCAGGCAATTGCAGGCACGTGCATCTCCATAGAAGAGATGTACACACACTTAACTGTCACACATAGGTTACACGCACGCACAAACACACGTGCACTGACAAAACACGTGCACGCACTTTTGTACGTAAAACATGTGTAGGCTACACACACGCGCACACAGACATACAAGAACACACATACGGTAAATACATAGGTTACAGTACATACACATTCTCAGTGGTGTGTAGCTACAGTGCTGCTGCTGTGTGGCCTAGAATAGCACACTGGCATTCCACTCTCCCTCCCTCCCTCCCCTGTGCAGGCAAACACACAGCAGACTGGTGGATCACATGGACCCACTGTGATCTTGGAAATGAAGCGCTCACAGACACACACACACACAAGATACACATTCACATAGTCCACACAGATCAGTCAGCAGCGTGCACAAGTTGTGAACATGTACACACGCACACACTATTACATTATTATCACATTACACACACATACACAGGCATGTATATACTTAGAATCTCACTCTCTCTCTCACACACACACAGTCACACACACACACACACACACACACACACACATATGTACTCAAGGCATGTTCAATACCACATCTATCTATCTATCTAAAATCAATACATGGTCAAATATTGATTAGCTCTAGTGCCTTGTGTTTTCCAAACATAACAGGAGCAACAGTTACTCAAGAAAGACAAATCACATGTCCAAAATGCTGAAGAAGAAAGGGATGTTTAAAAAGAAGCATTGGGGAGGAGGGTATTTAAATTGCCTAGTAGTGTGTCACCGTTCTCCACATAGCCTTTTTTCAACGCCCATGCACAATTATATTAAGTAGGGCCAATAGGAACAAAGAGGAGGCAGGACCGTGGCTCCACCTCTTCCCCACCGCCTTCCTCGGAGCTTTTTAGATGTACATAATCCCTGAGTTGACCCAGAAAATAGGCAGTCGTTTCAAGATCTGATGCGGCAGTCTTTGTGCACCGTCCCCGCCTGAGCATGAAGCGTAACCCCGTGGAATACACATTGTAATCTGGAGGAGCCTCGCCTTGCAGAGCAAAACTAGAACAATACCATATAGCTGTAGCAAAGTCGCGCAACTTTGTAAACAAAGCGGATACTGGTGAGTTATTTTATCGGTTTTATTTGTTGGGCGAAATCGGTGTTTCGGGGTCTGTGTGTGTGGTGGTCTCGGGGCTGCTGCCGTTCCATTGTTTGCGTTCTTCTCATCCTGGATTTCGGGAATAAGAAATGATAGTAGCCTAGCCGACTATGTTGCTGACATTATTGGATACGTGAACTGAAGCGAATCGACAGACCGTGATACAAGAACACGGAGTCTTTGTTGTTGAATTAGACACCTTGCAAGAAATGTAGCGATTCAGCTGTTGGGGAGATGTAGCATGATGTCAATGTATCGCTTCTTTGTTGCAACCATACGTGCGTAAAATGTAACCGACAGGAGACATCTTTCTGCTTCAATTGACTTGCAACAATGACGGGATTTAAACAATGACTAACGCATTATCTGATACACGGAATATACCGTATTTTCTCCATCCATTCATACGTAAAACAATCCAGATGAAAAATGTACCCTGGTAGGTAGATAGTGCTACCTGGGTTTCAACCTGGGATTTCATTCGTTGGCACAAAGGGGGGCAATTACAGCAACAGTGAAGAAGACAAGAAAAAGGCTTTCCAGCGTTCCTCGCCAAAAAGGCAGCATAAACCCTGCAGATTATTTTGGCCAGGAAGCGTCCCCTGTGGTTTGACTTGAGATGACATTTTAACATTGCAGTCAAATTCAGATGATGGTATTTCTTTTCAGTACGTGTGGTGGGTTTCTGACTGTAGAGAGTAGAGACCAATACAAAAGGTGAAGGAATATGAAATTGTGCAAGATTGTTGAACTATAATCTCCCACTGCCCACCTCGACATAAACTATTGTCATGCATCTAAACCAGATAGTTTTTTTTACTCAAACCCCAAACATGTCAATTGTTTGCCAATATAAAATGTTACCAAAGCACATTGTATTTTGCGTTGTTCAGCTAAATAACGTCCTCTCTGCTCGTAGACAGGAGGCATGGCTGACCACCTCATGATGCCCATGAACCACGGCTCAGCGGGCGGCAGTCTCCACGGATACAGGATGGGCATGAGCGGGGGCCTGCAGGCGGGTCACCAGCAACACGCCAACCAGCCGGGCATGCGGGCACTGCCCAACGGCCAGATGATGCACTACGGCGGTGGCCAGGCCCAGGCCAACATGGAGGCCGCCATGAGGCAACGGCAGGGCATGGTGGGAGGGCCCATGAGCGGACAGCTTAACGGGGCCCAAATGGGCCACCACCAGATGACCTCCGGCAACATGATGTACAACGGGCAGCAGCAGCAGCATCACCCGCAGCAGCAGCAGCAGCAGCATCACATGCACCCGCAGCAGCACCCGCAGCAGGCTCAGCACCAGCAGCAGCAGGCTCAGCACCCGCAGCAGCAACAACAGCAGCAGCAGCAGTTCATGAACGGGGGACTGACGTCTCAGCAGCTCATGGCCAGCATGCAACTGCAGAAACTCAACACCCAGTACCACGGACACCCACTGGGACCCATGGCCGGCAACCACATGGGCCCCGCCGCCCAGTACCGCATGAACCCGGCCCAGCTGGCTAACATGCAGCACATGGCCGGGCCGGCGCTGGCCCTGAACGGCATGGACGCAGACATGATTGACGAGGAGGTACTGACCTCACTGGTCATGGAGTTGGGCTTGGACAGGGTCCAGGAGCTGCCAGAACTCTTCCTGGGCCAGAATGAGTTTGACTTCATCTCGGACTTTGTCAGCAAACAGCAGCCCAGCACTGTCAGTTGCTGAGAGGACCCGTTTTTGAGAACTCTTGAAGAGAAGGGGTGAATGGAGACTTGAGGAATGACAATTGTCCAGAACGGATGGCCGTTACTCTTTTTATTTTTTGTATGCACCCAGTACAACTAAGCCAAGTTGCAGTGGAGGGCGCAGAAAGAGATGCTAACTCTGGATACCCACATTGAAGGCACAGAGCTACGGTCTGACATGTGCTTGTGGCCAGAGGGCGGTTCAGTGTTGGGCTCCGGCCCAGTAACGCCTCCTGCCTCTCCCTTCTTCTGGACATGAATGTAACAAAGAACTGCTGAAATTCTCAGAAGCCACTCTGAACAATGTTAAGACACTGTGTTGCCTCCAAACCTGGACTCCACGGCAGTTTAGCAGTAAAAAGGTGTATTTATTTATTACTCTCTCAGAGAAAATTAATATAGAACTCAACCACAGAGACCGAGAAATTCTCCATTTTGAGGATCAAGTGGTTTTGATGATTTTTGGGGTGGGTGGGGGTAAGGATAAGGAGAAACTCAACACCAAGGTCTCTTTTGAAGATTTTTCAGTACATTTTGGCCTCTTGGTATATAGAAGAAAAAAAAGCTCAGACAAGGTCATCCAAGAAGAACTTGGGGGAATTTTGTCACAAAACTGAAACGGGAGTAGAATGTTATGCATTTGAAACGGGAGTCCGATCCAAATTTTAAATGACTTCACTTTTGGAAAAAAGAAAAGAAAAAAAAGTACTGCTTCTAGGTGTGATGTTCCCAAAATGTACTGCTTGTACTGTATGAAGCTGTATTACTCCAGAAATGTCCACACTGTTCTGTTCTATTGGAGACGTAGAACCGCCTTAATCGCGCAGATTTTTATTTATTGGTTGTTTATATCGTCCCTTTTTTGTGGTCAAGAATGGGGGTTGGCTGGGGGGGGGTCTTTGTGAACGGGGTTGTGAGGATCAATAAAGATGGCCGGAATAGAAGTGTGGCCTGCTTTTCCATTCATTGCACAGCTCTACCCCCAGGCAGGAGAGAGAGAGAGAGAGAGAAGGAGATAAGTGCTTAGCTTAACCTGGTGGTTGAAAAAAAAAAAAACCTTGGCCCTTTCAAGTCTTTGGTAGGAAACATTTAAAAAGGATACAATATTTATGATTTTTGGAAGGGATATATATGTCTGTGTGTGCGCCATCTCCGCACTGAATCTCCTGGGTTTTCATGAGCTGACCTTTTCTTTAGATAAAAAGTAACTCAAGAGTGTCACTTGTGATTGACACATGTCATTACCCTGCTAATTAGCCGAGAGGAATGGTATTTGATTATTTCGTAACAAACTACTGACCTTCAAAAAAAAAAAGTCTATTTTGACATTTTATTTATTCATATCCAAGAGGGATTCATGGTGGCTGGCTTTCACTGTTCCTGATTAGCCAAACAAATGCCAGACATTGACATTTCAGAAACGACAAGGTATTGACCATGACAAAATGGTAACGCAACGGCAAAATGCAATAATAATGATTAATAGTACAAATAAATATATAAAAATACTGACTAGTTCATTAGCTGAAGGGCACTGGTTACTCTAGCGACAACATACTATGTCCATGCTTGGCAGTATGTAAAGCGGGGTTGGGGGAGGAAAGAATGACCAGGGTTAATCTCAGTTTACCTTGATGGGAGGTTTAACTAAATTCAGGCCTATAGGCCCTGCCACCGTGACCGTTGTTACCTTTTCCACAGCTAGCATAGTGGGCGGTCGCAGGAACACAATACTCAATGAATAATATGGGCTGCTGCCAATAACTGAACAAATGGCTTTTATAAAAGTTTTAAAGAAAACCTGTCCAGTACTGTAAACTAGAGGTTTATTGGAAGATCTTCTGTTTTCTTGCCATATCCCTCAATTTCTTTACTCTTAGGGGCTGCCATTTGGTTCCTTGGATTGTTTTATGCCTCTGGGCTATACAATGTTTGAGGTCATGAAGGGAATGTCGTCTCAATATCTAACAGTTCTCATTGTCGAGAAAGACGCACCTCCTTAGCAACGTCATGAGTAACAAGCGGGGGAATTAAAGAGCGCTATTGTTGCCCGAAACCAGGAATAGCTCCTGCTGATAGCTCAGTTTTCAAGCCCCATTCTAAAAGCAGCATCAACTAGAATCTGTAGATCGTGTAGAATCTGTGTGTTCCTAAAGCCAAATTGAAACATGCAATCACAGGAAATGCACGGTCGAAATTGAAATGGCTTTACCTAAACGCACCCCTTCCACTTTCTAAGCATAAAACACGTTTTTCCCCCTCCATGTCATTGTGAAGAGGAAGGTACATAAGGAGGCCGCACTCGGCATAGCATGGCGCTCTGTAACGGTCATGCTGCTGCCAGCTTGGGAGATGGTCCTCAAGAGAAGGCCAGGAGTGGCACATGGGCAAGTTGGCACGCTGGCAGAACCCTGTTGCCACATATATATCTCAAAATTGTACTCCCTTGTTTAGCACCGGTTTGTTTCTTAATCGTTGTGACTCCATATAGTATAGTGGAATGGGTCAAACACTCCTGTTTGCCTCTCGGCCCCACAGAGGCCAGGCTAGGGGCAGGGTGGGATGACTAGCGCTGACGTTTACAGTCAGTCCTGTTTTTCTCTTTCTCTCGCTCTCTCTTTCGTAGCCCACCCACAACAACTGGCTGAATGCAACATTGTCTTCCTGCAGTGACTTGCTGTTGTCTCAAAGTTAAGTCTAAGCCCAGAAGCCATGTTCAGATAAGAGACCGAAAGGCAAACTGAAAGATATTTTAAAAATATATAGAATTTAAGAGGAAATAGAAACCCCAAGGACTTCTCTAATTTGAGAGAAGAGAAATTAAGGGGAGGTGTTTTTCTTTTTCTTCATGCCTGGGAATTTCTTAAGATTTACCCACCAGACTTTTACAACTCTTGAGAAAACCCACTAATAAATGGCACCAGAAAGGTTTAGTAGGAGGCAGGATGGCCTAGCGATAAAGAGGCTGGCCAGTAACCGAAAGATCGCTGGTTCGATCCCCGGGACAGGAATGTTTATTCCAGCTGTGAGCTGGTGGCTGGTATTACATTTACGGTGTACACCATCTCTACCTAAGTACCTTTTGAGCAAGGCACCACCAAAAGTCACCATGCGCTCTGACCTCTGATGAAATGCATATGTGTGTGTGGGGGATTGTGTGCATGTGTAACCAGGAGAGATGTGCGAAAAGACTAAATTCAATTGTCTATTTTGACAATAAAGTAATGTTCCTCAGGAGCACACATTCCCCGACGCCTGCCCTGGGTGTGCGTAACAATTGAATTGTCCAATCTACTCCACTTATGTGTTGAGCACGGCCGCTCCTATACTTTTTCTATTTCCAGGCTCTAGTCCAGCTGGTGCCAAGCCTTACCCAGGCTCAGGGTAATCTCAGGCCCCGGCACCAATGACTGATGAGCGGCCGTTTGCTGTAGTCACGCATGGCCAGAGGCCCAGCCCCCCCACGCATGCAGAAACACAGCCTGATCAAACAGGCTAACTGGGATGCTTCAGTATCAGCGTGGTACCGGCAATAGCCGAAGGATTGACCAACGTCCTTTATCACAGTGTTTGATATGCACACCTACACCCATGTTTGCACATGATTCTGCATGTATTATTAGTGTAAATAAAGAACCCACTTGGGTGAAAATAGCATGGAGGAATTGCAACTCCCAAGGATGTGCGCCATTGAGAATAATGTTGATGTGTCCCCTCATGCGGACGTAATTGTAGATTGATGGACCATTCTAGATTCTGCCGTATGCATCTATACATCTATACTGTATCAGCTCACTGTCACTTATTTTGAGAGGTTGACTTGTGAAGATTCCTCCACTGGGGCTAAACAACGCAAATTGCTAAATGGTTTGATTTTTAGGAAGACTTCTCCAGGAAACCAAGCGAGGCTCCCAGATGAGTGGGTGAGTTATTTATTGACAGCCAGGGCATGTCTCCCTCCGACTAACTGGCTCAATACGAGGGGGGGGGGGCGCATGCCCCAACATGTCTGACTCCTAACAACAACACAGGATGGATGCTTTAGGGTTGTTTACTTTAGATGACATACACACCTCATCATCTGTGTGTGTGCACTTGTGTTTGTGTCCATGTGTGTGTTGTAGATGAACAGCAGAGGGTTCATTCAGTGGACATGTTGCTCAAGCCGAACTTCCTGATTTTCTGGCTCAACTGTTACCTTGTGTCTCCTCTTGATATTTCACCTCATTGGACAATGCCCCTCCCTCCCCCTTGCCTAGTTTTATAAAAGGCAATGTGTAACACACACAAACAAAGACAAACAGAGCAGGCATTTAACTGAAATATGTGTTATTGAATTCTTGGGCTGACTATTACTGCCAGGCTTTTTAGTAAAGCTCTGTCTTGTAAGTGAAGCAACCCCCTCCAGCCAAACAAGGGGGTGAAACAATATAATCACATCACACAAGCTCTTCTGGAGCCACATAGTTGAGCCGTGTCTCGGTAATCATTTTGTTTTCCGTATGAATCCCGTTGTGAAGGTCTTTGCATGCAGCCCACTCCCCGTGCATGCGGTCTCCAGAGGTAGCTTGCTTGACGCTCGGCTTGTTGGGGCAGGTGACACTGATGTTGCCTAGTGACAGGAAACTCCCCCATCACCCCCGTCCTAAATCGTGTCTGGGGTTGAACGGTTCGCCAGCTCTTTGAAGTAAAGCAGGGGGCGTAAATTATTTATCTCCCAGTGCGAGGCCGACGCACCACCGAGCCGGCTCCAACAGGTAGAGGTGTTCCAGCTATGTCTACAGGTGGTAAATACTCTATTTCGGCTGGACTGAAGATTCATCTTAAGTAACGATGCATTTTGGGAGCTCAGCCTTGATAACATATCAACAGGGTCGTTGCGGGGAGGAGGCCAGGGCAGTAGAGTTACAGTTTTCTTGGCATGGAGTAAAAACAGTATTAGCACAGGCTGTGTATGTTCTGTACACAGTGTCTTTGTGAGGATGGCTTTAAGCCTGTCTGCTAATCTGGTGACAGTGGAAGGCACATGCTAACATAAAGAGGGTAGGAGGCTTGAGGGGGGTGGTATTAATACAACAGAGTGGCTATGCTTATTCTTGGGCAGGCTTTGCAAGTGCTACCTTGCTTGTAGATGCACCACATAATACTGATGTCCATGCGTTGAACTGTGCATATGTACTGCATGTGCATCTATATGTACTATATATTGTGTCTATATCTTATATCTGTTAGGCCTATACTGTATGTCTATATTCGCGTGAACCTCTGTGTGTGTGTGCGTGCACGCTACACCTCTGCATGTGGTTTCCCACCCCAGGAGAGATAATACCCACAATGCCATGTGACTAGGCATCCACGTTCTGGGAACAACATACTGTAGCTGCAACATTTCCTGACAGAAGAATCTTGACATTCACCGGTTTGCAACATCTTTAGGCAGGGGCCTGGCAGGGAGGGGGAGAGGGGTGTGTGTGTGCTGAGACAGTTTTCGACTGGAATTGTCTCCCAAACAAGGTCTCTGGAGACTAGTGAGCACAGCAGCTTGCTCTGGGGCCTCATTTTACAGAAAGGTCTTACCATCAAACTTCATGTCACAGAGGTGCGTAGGTAGAAATCCATGTCGAGGTGTTATTTATAAGCCTTGAACTTGGAAATTGAAGTTTCCAGCTCTCGACTATGTCAGCAGCAGGCGTGGCTCTCTGGGAGGTATTAGGAGGGATATTGCACACTCAGTTCTATATTGTACCCCGTCTGTCTTCATCCTAAGGCACTCCAATTATATGAGAAAAAGTACTCAATCTCTTAAAGGACTATACCAGTATTGTTGACATTGCATTCTTCTTGCGATATAAAAACCACAGTGTCCTTCTTTGTTTTGTACATTTCTACTGCTTTTACTGCATCTGATGACAGCGGCTTAAACATCACATAAACCCTTGAAACCACATCTGACTAAAATGTCATGCTAACATCTGAGGTGCATTTATTTTCCTAAAAGGTTTTAGTTTTCCCCCTGAAAAGTTGCTTTGCACTTGAAGCCAATGGCAGTGGCGAATTGGCATAAAATAATTACCACATTTTTCAGTAATGGTAAAACATTTTGAAAAAAATAACAGCAGTGATTATTGTATCAAGCTTATTTGTATCTGCATATGAAATTATCACAATTCTGTCCACTTGTATTAAGAAAATATATTTAAAGTCTATACAAGAGAATTAGATTTTTTGTTGTGCCTTTTTCACCCATCCCTCAATTTAGTCATTATGCCACCCTACTGTCTGTCTGGGGAGGATGTAGAACTACATGTGGAGTCACCAGCCGCTTCTTTTCATCTGACAACTAGGGAGTTTCTCTGGGAGAGCGTAACGTGTGCAGGGGTTTACACTACCGCCCCCAGACCCCCTCCCAGGTGAATAGGCTGACCGACCAGTAGGAGTCGCTATTGCTATGACCAGGACTCATACCCCACCGGCTTCCCACCCGCGAACACTGCCAATTGTGTTCATAGGGACGAATGACCAAGCCGGAGATACAGTACTGCTGCTGGGAATTGAACCCGGGTCTCTGCGGTGGTAGGCGAGTGCTTAGACCTCTACACCAGTGGTTCCCAAAGTCGGGGTCGCGACCCAAAGGTGGGCCGCGAGCAGCCACGGGAGGGCCGCGAGATGATTTAAAAATAAAAAATAAAAAAAAATAAAATACATTTTTTTTTCCAGGTCACTGAACTTAGAAGCAGGCCAGGACAGTGTTTCTAGTTGTATTCTAAAATTATATTTTATTGTATTCTAAAATGTGACTATATGGTTTTATATTAACTTAATAAATAAACAAAAACAAAAAATCGACTTATTTCAACGAACATTTCAAACTAAATAACAGATTATGCACATAAAACGCTGAAAACAACCGAAGCAACAATAGTATTTTAATGAGGCTATTATTATTATTATGCAACAAGTTAGCCCTCTCATAAATAGCACATATAAATGAATAACTAACTTGAACTAACTTAATAGGATTGAAGTGATATTTGGCTTAAAAAATCGGTCACCTGACAAAAAAAAAAAAAAAAAACCTGACGATGTGCATTGGGCCGCGGCTCTCTGACGCCTTATTTTCTGGGTCCCGGCCTGAAAAGTTTGGGAACCCCTGCTCTACACTACCCAGATGCACCAAGACGACTATGCTTGCACCTCATGGTACCAAAGCACCTCAAAGGCGCTAAAAACTAAATTACAAACATCTCAAAACATCTCTGCTTGACCTTACTCCTAGAACCCTGCACCTCACCCCTGCCCACTTTGACAACCTAGGATGGCTTAGAGTAGACGACAGAGTACAGCAACTTGCAATGGGCCTGGTCTACAAGATACACTACACGACTAAGGTACCCATGTACATGTCAAAATACTTCCCAAAGGTCAGTGAATACCACAACCACAACACCAGAGGGAGCTTCACAAATCATGTTAAACCCAGATTCGGCTCAAACAAGGGACTAAACACGTTTTGCAATTATGCCACATCAATGTGGAACGCCCTACCCACAGCTGTAAAGTAATGTGAATCACTACCCACTTTCAAAACTACTCTCAAAGAGCACCTACAGGAGACTGCAATTCGAAACTGGCCTCTGTAAATGTCCTAACGCAACCCCCTCCAATGTACAATAAATGTCCTATTAAACCCAATAATACACGAGACCCTCTTCTTGGGACCAAGTAAGGTTTTGTCGATAATCCAATGTACAGTTTTTTTTAAACATTTCTTAAGATACTGTATGCAGTGAAAAGTGGGAGGCACATCATATGCTTATACAAAGCCCACTGTATTTTGTGCATAGCAGCACACTGCTTTGCAAAGTAAGCCTGATCGATGGCGATTCATTTAGGACGTTGGATAGTGTAGGAAAAGGAAGCTTTTTCTTTTGCTCCCAAAACTGCTGAGCCGCTCGCAATTCATGGAGTGGAAGGTCCGTGCACAGCTTTATTCAGGATAAATCAGGTGTATGCACATTGTGAAAAACCACCTCAAGATCAAGTTGAAGATGAAATCCAAGTATATCTTTATAATTGAGGCTTGTTCTGGGCACAGCAGGCATACCAGGATCCGAGGCCGGCAGACCTGCGCCACACCAAATGGCGACTCTCAACTGACAGCCATAAAGACATGCCAGGAATTTATTCCACTGGAGAAGAGGTGGTGGACTGAGCGGCAATGTCTCTCTCTCTGATTACTCTTCTCTATTTTCTCTGTTGCCACACTTGTCTGTATTCCGCGGCACGCTCAGTGGTAGGTCCTGGGAAGGATGTGTAATTTTAACACGATCAAGAGAAAAGGGAAGGCCCCAAGTCATATTCTTACATCGGTTAATGTAGAAGCCAGGTCTTGGGAAACAAGCCCTTTTCTCTCAAGTTTTTGACTGTTCTGCACATCAACAAAACCTCCCCCCATACATATTTAAACTAGCATAGCCCCATGTGTGACAGATAACCAGGCATGAGTCACGTGAACTACCCGGGGGGGGGGGGGGCAATCCAGTGAAAGGGCTTTTTCTGAAAACATAAAAAAATACAAATAATAATCCCACTTTGCCCATCTCACCATGTAGAAAAGGAAGGAAGGATGGTGCCTGATCCCACTGTAGTGATGTCAACTGTTTGAGGCTCGATCGTTCCAGTGCAACTTGCCTCATGTCCCGAGCAAACGCAACGTGCAGAGTATGGAGCTCTGACTTCTATAAATAGCACCGCCCGCATGAGTGACACCTTGGCTGCTATTAGACAACAGACGTAACCGTCTGTCCCTCATGAGCTACACGCTTGTTTGATTGAACATTTTATTAACAGATTGCAGAATCGGTACAATACAGTATGGCTTAATATACACACAATTGTTAAGGGGATGTCATATGTGCCGGGCGTGACACATACATATTGCACAAATTGGGTATGTGTACGTGCACTCAAACACATTCACACACTTTAGAACACATAAACACACTTTATATTTATTGGTAAAGAATTTGCACTACAACCCATACCTCATTACACCTTACTGTAAATTGTACCTAAATCGTACCTCATCCCATTTCTGCTTTGCACTATATAGTATATTGTATGGTAACTCAGTTACTTCTACTTTGCATTGAACATTGTACATACTGAACACTTGTGTCCACGTACGTGACTTCTATTTTTTACTTGCTATACTTATTTTATACTTATCTATTTTTGTCTAGCACAGTCTCTGGAGCGTAACAGAAAGAAGCATTTTGTATAAAAGTATTCTGTACTTCTGTATGACAACTAATAAAGAAACTTGAACACACATGCCCATGCGTGGTGCAGTCACTGGGGTTGGTCAGTGATTGATTTTAACCGTCTGTGATGAGTCTTCCTGTTTTCAGTTGAAGGATGTGGTTTAGATTTAGTGAGACAGGTTCATCTGGCATTTTGAAATAATTGGCACCAGTTGATATCTCTTTTCTGTGTCAATCCAGCCAAGTGTCAACATATATATATATATGTGTATTGGCCGCCCTGTTCTGTAAATTACTGTATTGTATGTTGCAACTTGCATCCTTTTCATTTCAGTCTTCACGCTTCATCTTCTAATCTAGACTAATGGAAACATGACTATGGTAAAAACAGAGAATCATAAATTATCCAATAAATAAGCATGAAAGTGGGTCCTTCAAATTATGCGAAATATGAAGATGTGGAGCAAGCAATGTCAGCCACCTGCACTCCTCTTCAAATGGTTTGTGACGGAGATCATATGAGGAGGCTAACAGATAAGAGATGCGGCATGTGAGTGTGTTCCAAGGAGACATGGCAGGAGGAAGCAGGAAAAGGTCATAAGTGCCCCCTGCTGGTGATGTGCTGAAAATGGATGATTAAATCAATGTGGGCCATTAATTATAACATTTGAGACTATAAACCATCTACTGATTGGACCAGTAAGCGACTTGAGTCTTGAATGATAAGAGCAGTGAAATCAATGTAACCTAAATCATTACTACAGTGAAACAAAGGTATGTAGTTAATTTAATATTAAATACCAACAACAATGGCAGTTATATATTTATTGAACATTATTGAGTATGATAACGCTCTCAATGTATGAACTCTAATAATATAGTATAAAAAATTAAAAAAGTACAAATAACAACAAAGACAAGACAAGGCATTGTAAACAACATCCAGAACAACATAAAATAAACTGATTTCATGGCAGTATTTTCAGAATAAATGTTTGATACTTTTGTTCTCCTAGATTTTTTTCTTTGATCATAAAACATGTTATTTTTTCCAACCATACTTTATAGTGTCATCATTGCAAAAAAAAAAAAAAAAAAAAAGAGCCTCAAAACGAGACATCAATCTGAATCCCAACAGCTGGGACGAGAAGTGTTTTTCTTTTAGACTTTTCATAGAACATATTCAACACAAAACGTTGAAAAAGGCAAAAATGCAAGTTCATATCTTCTGGGGTACAAAACATGAAATGTACAGAATATATGTAACATAATAAACACAGGCCCAAAATAGCCTTTAACAGTTTAAATTGCCACGTCTGACTCTTCCAAGTCATACTGAAATACTAAAACATGGTGAAAATGATGACGGGGAAGAGGCGGTGATTCTGCATATCCCATGCTGCCTTCGGGGCTGGATTGTGCCACACAAAATAAACGCTCCTCATTGGATGAGGTCGGGATGGGGGGCGGGCAAAGTGGGTATTTAATACCAGACGCGGTTGTCTGATGCCGATTGCTACATGTAATGGTCCATATACCTTCCCAGTATGCAGTGTTTAATATACTGTATGGGTGGGAGGGGAAGAGTCCTTTGGGGAAAAGGTGGGGGTTGGTTGATGAACTCATCAAGGGCGTTTGAGCTTGTCGATGTGGAAGGCGAGCTTGAGGGCGGGGCCGAGCTTCAAGCCCATGTATTTCATCATCATGTCACTGCGCAGCAACAGGAGGGCTTTGCCGTCAATCTCCTGCAACAGAAGAGGAGACAGGTTTGGTTACTATACAGGTTGAACGATCATATAACTCAGGAGAATGCAAATTCTCATTGAAAGCTGAGGGCTCGGGTTATTGACATGATCCACATTAACCACACAGAGCCGCCTATCGTTGGGCTAAGGTATAACCAGAGATAAGGAGGAAGTGGGAGGTTTCACCTTGCCTCTACTTCCCGTCAGCGAACGAGAGAAAGGAAATACAACGTGCAGACTAGGACTAACAGATTTGGCTGTTCAATATGATGACTCGACTATTCATTGTTGTTGTTGTTGTTGTTGTTGTTGTCGTTGTTTTCATAGACTATCTAGCAATCAGAAAGAGTTTCAGCATGATTCTGACCACATTAACACTATGGTCGCCAAAAACGCCTTACCACGTCATTCCTCGCCATGCTCATTCTGCCAAAGACGCCGTACCACGTCTTTGATATCAATATTTAAAAAATCTGTGATCGCAATCATATTTCTCCCCCGGAGACTTGAGATCTACGGTTGATCCCCTCTCAACTCTCCAACGGTTCAAGAGCGCCATCTGGTGGCCGATCGGCGGATCGCCAAGACAGGAAACAGGAAATGGAAGCTGGTGCTCATTCCAATTCGGTCCGATCACTCGGTAATAGTCCCAGGACTCGAGCTAGACGCAATGGATAGCAATCCGTTACCAATAACTCGATAAACAACATAATTTGGACGTATATACTATTGTACAACCTGGAGATGGATCGCATATTTCTACATCCCACAATAGGAATATTTCTGCTCCACGCTCATCGCCCAACGGCCCGAGGAGACTGGGGTAAGATTCAGCGTTATTTTTTAACGTGTTCGATATAAACTGCTCTGATGATCATATCACCCACACTAGATGAATCATCTAACGTTGGCCACGGAATTATAAACGACCCCCCCCCCCCCCATCCGGTCGACATCAGATGATAAGTAGTAACTTCTAGAAGCACGTCCATTTGAAATTTTTTATCTTGCGCCGATTGCCATCAAACTGTATACAATCATCAATATAATGCATTTAGGGCTATAAATCACGTTCTGGAGAAAGCTGCAGAAAACGATAAAAACATACTTATACTTTAGACCGTATTTTAGTATGAATATGTGAATGAAAAAGTATAACGTTGCTACACCCTGAACAATAGATACTTGATGTTGAATGGGCCATAGTAATGTCAATTTAGCAATACAATTTAAAAAGTTATAGCCCTGCAAAGAAGGGGAACTTCTCCATAGACAAATAGAGCTGGCGTGGGATGGTTTATTAAGAATATAAGCCTGGCGACCAAAGTGTTAACATAGTCACCTGCAACAGAATCATGGGGACACAGGGGTATTTTGGGGGCATTTAAAAATCAATGAAAGACAGCTGCATAATAACACACTTTAGTCATATTCATTATGTCAGAAAGACAAACAAATTCGGCTACTGCAGTTCTAGTCCTACGTCCTGAAACAGCACAGCGTGATTCCAGTCTGCTCAAATGACCTTATCCACACAATAAGGCAATTGATTGAAAGCACACAAGTTATTTTTAGCTTTTCATTAAAAGTATTTTTAACACTTTCAGTGCCGGCCGTGTTTTCCTTTTTACCCCGTTGAATGCCACCATCCACGGCCAATGTTAACGTTAATATCGCCTAATCTATGTTTTAAATTATGGCTATGTGTCTAATCTGCCCGTCGCTTATCAAAGAATCATTTTCCAGTCAACATTGTCAAGGCAGATTGTATTTTTATCGCTTCATTTCCGTTTGATAGCATTTTGAAAATCACCCGTTTTCGGGGAAAAAACAACCCATGCCTATGATAATCGCCTTTTACTGGAATATTCCAGAACGTTGTCATTTGTCTGCCTATTTATGAATCGTTTTCAAATAAACGCTAGATGATCGATAGTATATGTGTGCGCACGCACGCTCGTGCCGTGCGCTGATAATCGCTGCTCTTATTTCCTCATGGCTTTTACAGTCAAAACAGCCATATCACATAAACGCTTATATATCCGTGAAAACGAGTCTGATTATCCTAACACTGATAACATAGATTCCTTACCTGAGGTCAGATGGTATCCAAATGGTTTATTCCAATTTCCGATCGCCATTCGAAAAAATCGATAAATGTATTGATCCATCGTGTGTACAGTATAACCCATATTCGCCGTGGCTCAGAGGCTCCAGAATGAACTCTGGTAGACCCCGGCTGCATCAGTGAGAAGTAAAATGTGGAGTCAGAAATCCGTTCTACCATTCACTTTCATTGAGTCCATTCCAAAAGGGTGATTTACCATCTGGGAGACGATAGGGGGCGCTTTTTTCACATCTGAGCGCCGGCGGTCCCTGGATCTCCAACGGTAGGCTCGCGTGATGCAATATGATTTCAGATCGCTAATAATAATAAAAAAAAAAAAAAAAAACGAGAATACTCGTGACCGTGGCATTCACCGGTCGGGGCGTAAACCCGAGAATAGCCGTGAGTGGCATACAAAGTGTTAATAGTATGATATTAATACCAAAATGTATCATAATTTATTTGTAGAAGCCGTGCTGTTCTATAAAAAGACATTCAGCAGCACCCCCATAGCCCAAATGGAATGTTCCTAGACATTCAGCACCCCCATAGCCCAAATGGAATGTTCCTATAGACCAGTGGTCACCAACCTTTTTAAGCCCAAGATCACTTTTTGGTGAAGGCAAGATCTACCTATTGAAGCGTTGAGAGAAAAAGACAGCCAAGATTGTACTTTAAACTAAATGAATTTTATTTGCCTGTATTCTAATTACATGCAATGCTTTGGTCCAACATTAAAACGTCAAAGTAGAACTGTAATATGTACTCTCATATTATTAACATTGACAAACATATTTACAATTAGCATTTTATAAAGTAGAACTGTAATGTGTACTTTCTCAGTCAGTGCTAAGTGCAGTCATCTTATGCAGCATCACTTTTCACATCAAAACAAAAGTAGAACTGTAATGTGGAGTTTCTCATATTATTAACATTGACAAACATATTTACAATTAGCATTTTATAAAGTAGAACTGTAATGTGTACTTTCTCAGTCTCAGTCAGTGCTAAGTGCAGTCATCTTATGCAGCATCACTTTTCACATCAAAACAAAAGTAGAACTGTAATGTGGACCTTCTCCTATTAATTAATATTGCCAAACATATTTACAATTAGCATTTTATAAAGTAGAACTGTAATATGTACTTTCTCAGTCAGTGCTAAGTGCAGTCCTCTTATGCAGAATCACTTTTCACATCAAAACAAAAGTAGAACTGTAATGTGGACCTTCTCCCATTAATTAACATTGCCAAACATATTTACAATTAGCATTTTATAAAGTAGAACTGTAATGTGTACTTTCTCAGTCAGTGCTAAGTGCAGTCCTCTTATGCAGCATCACTTCTCAAATCAAAACAAAAGTAGAACTGTAATGTGGACTCTCATATTAACATTAGAAAATGCTAATTGTAATATGTTTGTCAAAGTAGAACTGTAATATGTACTTTCTCAGTCAGTGCTAAGTGCAGTAATCTTATGCAGCATCACTTTTCACATCAAAACAAAAGTAGAACTGTAATGTGAACAATTTTTTTTTCAGGGAAAGATCTACAGGGAAGGTTTCAAAGATCGACCAGTCGATCAAGATCGACGGGTTGGTGACCACTGCTATAAACGTTCAGCACTCCCATATCCCAAATGGAATGTTCCTAGACATTCAGCACCCCCATAGCCCATGTTCCTAATAGACATTCAGCACTCCCATATCCCAAATGTAATGTTCCTATAGACATACAACACCCCCATAGCCCAATGTAATTTTCCTATAGACATTTAGCACCCCCATATCCCAAATGGAATGTTCCTATACATTCAGCACCCCCATAGCCAAAATGGAATGTCCCTATAGACATTCAGCACTCCCATAGCCCAAATGGAATGTTCCTATAGACATTCAGCACCCCCATAGCCCAAATGGAATGTTCCTTAGTTTCGTAACCCATTTTTTCCTGCCACTGCGACGATTCCACTGAGAGACTCGCAGACGACACAAGCTCCTTAGATGCAGTCATGGAATAGAGGGACTATTCGGGGTCACCCCGAGTGCAAACCAGACTCGGAGTCTGCTCTCAGCGTTTGCATGTTTGTGGGGAGTTGAGAAACTGTGCCAATTGTTGCAGATATTATCTAGTAAAAGCACATTTATATGACAAGTAGTTTTGGAGAAACAACAGACTGGTTGCTATGGCTTGGTGGGGGAAGAGCTTGTTGTGAGGGGCTTTACAGCCATGGCCCGCTGTGCGATTCCAACAGCAGACCATTCTGCTTTCAATTAATTCTCTATGGGAGCATGCTGGGATAGCTTGCGGCGCGGACCGAGCTCTTATGCACATTTATTTTTTTAGTTATAAGATTATGAGCCTCTTTTCCATTGCCAAAGGAACCTGATGAACTTCTGTTGAGTCCTGAGATGGGTTCTTGTTTCTGTTTCTACAGTTGCTACTTCAAGAACCACAGATGTTGGGAAAAACATTAAAAAAAAGTCTCGGCTGCCTGATTGACTGTCAATCTGCCTATAAATAAATATTTCACAGTAAACCTTTGCCTGTGTGACGACACCAGAACAGAGAAAATAACACTGGACCATGTTAGGAAGCTAACAAGTACATTTGGTAGAAGTGTATGAGTTAGTATATCTGGTAGAACTGTATAATAATAATAATGCCTTTCATACAAGAATTGCAGCTCAAAGTGCTTCACAGCAGTACAAAAATAAAAAAATAAAATAAAAAAAGAATAACATAAAATGAGCATTTATATAAGAAGTGCAGACAAAAATAAGTAAAAAATGTATTGCAGCAAAATAGACAAAGTATAAGTTCCTATATCTGGTAGAACAGTATGAGTTACTATATCTGGTAGAACTGTTTATGTTACTATATCTGGTGGAACTGTTTATGTTACAATATCTGGCAGAACCGTATATGTAACTATATCTGGTAAAACGGTTTATATTACTATATCTGGTATAACTGTATGAGTGACTATATCTGGTATAACTGTATGAGTGACTATATCTGGTAGAACTGTATGAGTTACTATATCTGGTAGAACTGTATGAGTTACTATATCTGGTAGAACTGTATGAGTGACTACATACATGTTTTCTGAAGAGGTCAGCATGTGGAGCCAGTACAGGGTCGATGTCTCTGATGTATTGCATGACGTCCTCCACTGTCCATAGGTTGGGGTCCTGATCGCTGGGCCTGGGACTCTCCCGGAAATTGCCCAAACCTAAGGAGGGAACACAACACATTACTATAGGGATATAATAAAAACTAGCCCAGCTTTATCCACACCAATAAATATCACCTTGTGTGTAGAGCTAAATCTATATTCTATATTATAGCTATGGATGCAATACTATGGCCCATTTGACATCGAGTATCTATCTTTCAAGATGTGAAAAAGGAATAATTTTTCCATCCATACATTCCCGTTTTATACCGTGGTGAATATAAGTATGGTTTTAGAGCGGTTTAGGGTAATTCCTGGGAGGCTAGTAATAGGCCGCGACGCACATTATACTTAATCCATTGGCATTTCGTCCCTATACATGCTACAAATTAAAAATTCAAATGCATATGATCGGTATATTATGTTCCATCATGAATGCATGAAAGGGGGGGGGTCATTTCTGATGAATTGATTGTCAAT
The DNA here is from genome assembly GCF_963971535.1 of Notolepis coatsorum. NCBI lineage: Eukaryota > Metazoa > Chordata > Actinopteri > Aulopiformes > Paralepididae > Notolepis > Notolepis coatsorum. The sequence continues at coordinate 55,813,319 of NC_140183.1, read as the reverse complement.
AACGGCATTCGTTAGTACAACAGCATACGCTGATTACGGCGATGGCTATGAAAACAAGGCACAATCAAGCTGAAATTGACGTTAAATTGCTCTTACCTGTGGCCGGTGAGATTCCAAAAAGAATATTCCAATTATTTGATTGCCATCTGGTAGATCATATGTCCATTTGGCTCACGACATAACCCACCACGGCATAATGAATCGGGGGTCCCAAAAACTATTCAATGCGATCGGGTAAAGCCCTCGGCCCAGGCTACTAGAAAAGTCCGCCCAGAGGAATTTCATCGACACACAGCCACATACACAGAGTCTCAAAGGGAGTGCAACATCGGCCGCATACCACCAGGCGGCGGTATTGGACTTTTGCGATCTCAGACTCATTCCCTATGGTTACACAGGCTCCATGGATGGATAATGATTGGAAATAGCGAATAAAAGAAATAACGATCAAATAACCATGGTTACTGTCAGGAAGTGGATTTATACTTTATAAATGACAAAAGACGTGACTTCACTGACGTTCTCTACAACCAAAACAATCATGGACGTGGTCAATTTAAACCCCTATGCCAACGATGCACCTTTCAAGTATAATTCTATTACCCGATTACTTTTGTCTGTTAGATTGCCATCACTAATAACACGCAATGTGATTTTTTTCTCCCCATGTCAAACCTACATTTTCATACTGCACAGAAGGAGCAGATTTTTTACCTACTGGGTGACCCTGGTTCTAAATAGCATAGAATGTGGGTAGTAGAGTTAATAGCTTGCGTCTGACTGTGTAGGTACTAAGGAAGGTTTTGATATCTCAGTGTCTCCCTCTACCTGCAGAGTTGAGGTGCAGCAGCTTGGAGGGGGAGCTGGGGGACAGCGGACTCTTCTTTAAGTGCTCTGGGCCTCCTACACCATTCTCCATATACGACTCACCTGGAGAGAGAAAAGAGTTAAGCCACAATGATTTTAGATTTAAAAAAAAATATATAGGTCTATTTTACTCTATTGTTCACAACTTTACCAACATAAACAAAGCTATTACAGCCCCAAAATACAGCATATACAGTTTAAAACGTATATTTATCCGTTATCTAATGTTAGTCCTTGTATCAAGAGCTCAGTTAATCGACTACAGAATGAAAAAGTCTTCTTTCACGGCTACACGTTTACATTTGGATCACGGATTGGGCCTTTAGGTCTAGAATAAGGATTGTCAGTTTCCACACTCAGGCACATTGATGTTCCGTGCAGTGAATATAGGCCACAATTCAGCAAGATATTCCTCCAGCTCTTGGTCCACTTCGCTTATTGCGTCATCTTTGTTGTGTAGGATTCGGGTAGTCTTTTCTTCGAAGAACTTTTGGCGCCAGAAAGGGAGATAACCAAAGGAGAGGGTGATAACAAATGGTCATATTATGCCAGGGAGAGAGGATATTGGGTCTCTTTGGTATTTCACCTTGGAGGCGAGAGGGCTTTTTCGGTGTCCTTCTTCGGCATTCAGCTCACACAGAGAACCTGAGAGCAATCTATTTCTAACTATTTAGCTGTTTACACATGTGGTCATAAAGAAATTCATGAAAACATGATTAGAGGAGGTAATCACAAGTACTTACCGTATCAGTCACAGGTGTGAGTCTTCAATAATGTTTTTTATCCACTTTTTCTCCTTCTTTTTCTGTTTTTCTCCCATCCCAATGTGCCAATTCCCCCCTCCCGTCTTGATCGTTGCTCGCATGTGCCCCCCACTGGTCGGTCGTAGGGAGGGTTGAAGAATCTATCGCATGTCCCCTCCGATACATGCAGAGTCAGCCAGCCACTTCTTTTCACCTGCCAGCGCGGACTCTCATTGGCGAGGTGTAACGTGTGGGAGGCTCACACTATCCTCGACATCTCCTGTCCTTGCTGTGCAGGCGCCCTTGACCAACCTGTAGGAGTCGCTGTTTACAATGACCAGATTACCACCCATCGACTCCCCTCCCGCTGACTCTGCCAATTGAGTCAGTATGACGGCCGGCCCAAGCCGGAGGCAACGCTGACAGCCGGATTCAATACCGGTGTCTCACGCGTTGGTGATGAGCGCTTAGACCGCTGCGCCACCCAGCCGCTAGGGATGGGTACCGAATTCGGTACTTTTGAGGTACCGAACCGAAACACGTCGGTACTACCGAGTATCGATTCGATTTTTTTTTTACCTTTTTTCTTTTCATGTCAACGTTCACACGCACAATATATGCTTACCTAGGATTTGACTTGATTCAACAACAAAGCAGTCGGAGCAATGGCAAGCCGAAAACTGTTGAAATTGTAGTTAGTTGACGTTTGGATTTCTTTTCCCACAACTGAGGTAGGTAAATTACATTTCTTGAGACTAAAGTACCGAAAAAAGGTACCGTTGGGTACCGGTATCGATTCACAGGTACCGGTACCGTATCGGTTCAAATGTGAAAGGTACCCATCCCTACCAGCCGCCAGTCTTCAATAATGTTGAACTTGAATGGTGATACATTTTGTGAAGACATTTGTTCTGTGATGTTTGTTGGCAGATGACTCCTTGGCTTCAGAGAATCTCATATTTAATGCCGTTAACGTTACACTACCTAACGTTAACATAATTAGCAAGCATAGTGTAGCTCGTCCTGCGTACTCATACTTTATGCCTTGCTGAAAGATTGGTTTGTTTTCTCCCCACTGGTATTGCTTCAACGTGTTCCTCTCCAGTGTTAAAGTGACATTGTTAATGTAGTGGGAGAATTCTGTATGAAGGGATGTCTGTTTTGCCATTACTGTATGCTACCGCAAGATTGTTGTTGAACTTTTGAACTTGTGAATGTGTGTGTTGCGTGTCACCAGAAGGTGATGTCACTGCCAGAAGATGCATCTTGTTGCAGGACAGGAATAATTGAAATTCTAGTATTTACCGGCTAACTGTAAACCCTGGATCAAGACCTTGACCTCCTACGAGAGCCGTTGTCCTTAACCAACCAACATTGTGTTTCTACTAGGGATGGCACGATACCACTTTTTCATGTCCGATACCGATATCACAGCCTTGAGTATCGGCCGATACCGATCCGATCCTCCCCCCCCCCCCCTCTTAAAAACAAAAGCCTGTGTTTAACCTAGCCATCTATAAAACATCATGCTAAAACTGTGAAACAAATCCTACTCCCCTAAAATAATAAATACATAGCAATAGCATACATTACTCAATTATGCAATAGTGCTGCTGCTTTTTATTTTGTTAAAATCTTTTAGTTAATAAGTTAATAAGACTACAGCGATTTCATGACGGCTTCCTGTCCTCGCCCCCGTTTTCCAGTGCAATGCTTGGACATTTTTAAATCATTGGTGAACAAACGTAGTGCTGAAGAAATATACACTTTGATTGCCGTTTTGATAGGGTTATGATCTTTACTCTAGACTTTGTTTGAAAAAGAAACACAACATTGTACTTATTTGGGATAGCCGCGTCAGAGCCGGTTTGCCAACATGAAGCGAAGCGGAAACCTAACGTTACATTTCCTACAAAGGGGCTGGTTGTCCTGCACAATACATTGAGTTATTTTCTCCGTTAAGCCCAACGCACACGGCTGGCGATTTTTGCCAGGCGACGATTTTTTAAGCGAGGCGACCGACAGAATTGTATCGCTTCCATTGTTATGAATGAGACAACCCACACAGCAGGAGATTTTCTAGCGACAATCGCGCAGCAACTTCTGTCGCCTGGCTAAATATCGCCTCAATCCACATTTTTTGAGGCGATGGCAGGCGACAATGAGCAAATAACATGACTTCTACTGGTGTATCATTTGTAATATACATTTATTTATCAATACATTCATTTATCAATAACCTACGTATTATTACCATGCTACTTATGTTAATTAGTGTGGGTGACCTGGCAAAGCCAGGTCCACACCACACTATTGTAATCTATATTGTATCTTTATTATTCTTTATTCCGCCGATTTTTGTCCAGTAACCCCTGCCAGAGCTTTCACACCACACACAAGTATAAGTTATCAAAACGACCGGCTTGGTCCAACTCGAGTTGCTATTACTTTTTGGAAAGTTTCACCGCACCGTTTGGCTACAAATCAACTCTAAACAGGCAATTTTGGTCCATAGGAATGAATGGCGGAATGTAAATAACTAGAGTGTAGAAACTGCATTTTTTTGTTTTACCTTCACCTTTTGTAAATTGCGACAATTTTGGACGTAGATATAAAAACACACCAAAACGATGACTGTGCCCTCGCTCACAAAAGAAAAAAAATGGAATTGGACATTTCTATCTCAACTTATGACCATTTCTTTGACAGTCATGCTCCACATACACACTAATGGACTGTCCACTCTAGCTGAAATCTGTGATTTCACAGTTCCTTCTCTTGTTTTCCGATCGCCACACAGGCCACAATTGTCGACGGAATTACACAATATCGTAACATAACCGTTCATGAAGTTCCTCAAGTGCTCATTAAAATAACTAAGCTTAATCTCTTATCGTTTTGATTTAATCATCGTGAGAGTGAAGGAAGCGCAGCCTCATTGAAATACATTGGGGATAGATTTGTGTCAGTTAGGATTTGAATCAAATAAGGGCGCTTTCACATATAGTTTTGGTGGACTCTGTGCGGTTCTGGTGGTGAAGTTGCAACATTGTTGCATTCGTCATTTGGTTCGTCTGCATTCACATTGCAATTTGTCAAGCGCACCAAACTTTCTGAACAATGTCACGCGGTCGAAAAGGGTGCTCGTCTATTGGACACAACAGTGAAAATGTGTGTGTGTGAATGCGAGCCCTATTGTGTGTGTGTGTGTGTAGTAGACGCAGCGGGAGGAGTGTAGCGGAGAGAGAGTCGGAGAGCGGACGGTCTCTCGGTTTGATTGCATGAAGCGCCGGTGAGGTTGACCGGTGAGGAGTTTTTTTGCGCGCGCGTGTGTGTGTGACTGCGAGCCCTGTCTGACTCCAGTTCCACCATTTGACCGAATGTCCCGCATATTGAGAGGATGTCCCTCTTTTCGAAGCAAAAAAAAACATGGGTCTCTAAAAGCCCCTCACTACAGTAAACGTAGCAACCCGCCTCTTGTCCACACACATTGCTCTGCTCGTAACGCCACCTCATATCGCAGATCTGATTGATTAGGTAGTAATTTAGCGCTCTGTCGTGAGAGTCGTGAGTCACTTCCTATATTTGGTCCGCGTTTGGTCCGATGAAGCGAACCGAGACCTATGTTTTTTGGCGGACCAGAGTTCGCATGTTTGGTCCGCACCAGAGTTCGACTGCGCATTCACACCACCCCAAAAAAGCGGACTATCGAATTCTGGTCCGATAGTCCGGACCAAACAGCTCTGGTGTGAAAGCACCCTAAGGCTAGCAGGTGCGCATGACTCAGAGGGAGGTGTCAATCAACTCAGTACTGCCATGACCTAGCCATGACCTCTCAGGGGATTAACCCTCGATCCTTAGGCCGCGCCCACTTTTTGTATATTTTTAACCGTTTGTCGTAGAGACTTACTGGTTGTGCTATTGTACTCAGTAGGGATATCCTCTTTCATTGGTCTATGTTGACCACGCCCCCATGGTTCAGCTCCTCCCCCTTCAGGGGATGAACCCTTGATCCTTAGACCGCGCCCCCTTTTTGTATCTTTTGAACCGTTTGTCATAGCACTCAGTAGGGATATCCTCTTTGATTGGTCTATGTTGACCACGCCCCCATGGTTCGGCCCCTCCCCCTTCATGTGATTAACCCTTGATCATTAGGCCACGCCCACTTTTTGTATCTTTTTAACCGTTTGTCGTAGAGACTTGCGGGTTGTAGGGGTGTAACGGTACACAAAATCCACGGTTTGGTACGTACCTCGGTTTTGAAGTCACGGTTCGGTATTATTTTCGGTACAGTGGGGGGGAGGGGGGAAACAATATAAAACGAATTGGCCATAATTGACTGAGCAAACTAATGCTTACTGCTGTAACCTACTAATAACACTTAAGTAAATCTGAAGATTATTATATAGCAGATGCTTGGATAAGTCGTGGACAACTGTAGCATGTGCTTGTTTATACATAACCCCTTTCATGACTGTGATGCTTGAATACAGGGGCAGGGCTTGCATCACAGTCATGAAAGTCTAGTTTATACAGAGCTGGTGGTATGACTTGCTGGTTGAAATACGGACGAGGGAAATAGATAGCGGGGCTATATTACTTTTAACATGTCCTTAATTAAACCCAGTGTTCTCGACAACGGAGTATGGTCGCAGATCTGCTGCTATAAAAACACCTATGGCGTTTGTTATTGCTTTGGCCCGGTCTGCATTAATAGCAAGATGCTGCTTGAATGCAACGGGGACAACGGAGTATGGTCGCAGATCTGCTGCTATAAAAACACCTATGGCGTTTGTTATTGCTTTGGCCCGGTCTGCATTAATAGCGAGATGCTGCGCCCGTTGCATTCAAGCAGCATCTCGCTATTAATGCAGACCGGGCCAAAGCAATAACAAACGCCATAGGTGTTTTTATAGCAGCAGATCTGCGACCATACTCCGTTGTCCCCGTTGCATTCAAGCAGCATCTTGCACTAGGATCCGTTTCTTCCGTGTACCAGTGATATTCACATTCGGGTGATGCCGTTTCAAATGCGTGATAAAGTTTGCAATAAAGTTGAACAATGACATGGCTCTGGCTTGTCAGTTAGTATTGACTCGCCATACTAAGGCTAATATGCTATGCTGAATTACAGCTATCGTTCAGTGTAGTCAATTTTGGCGAGTTGTTTCTATATAATTCACTTATGACAAGTCATAATGCCGCGCGAGTCTCAGAACATGCATACTACGAGAGAGAGAGAGAGAGAGAGAGAGAGAGAGAGAGAGAGAGGAGAGAAAGAGAGAGAGCGCGATCGCGCTATTTATCACAGTTTCACACCAAACTGGGGAGGGGTGTTACAGTATGTAGCCTATTTGAGCACACCTGAATACTGGGCTGTTGTTGATATGCAAAGACAGCTGTGGTACTTAGCGCCGGGTGCTCACTTGACTTTGCATGACAATGGCTCAGAGATGGCCAAGCAGCCGTTTTCCTATCACGTCGCGTCACCGTTTATTATCGTGCAGGGGACACTAACTGCATTCTGAAAACATGCCGGGGACACTAACTGCATTCTGAAAACATGCCGGGGACATTTCCCGGGGACCCCCCCCTTAGTTACGCCCCTGAGCTGCGCGCTGCGTGGAATGAACAAACAACATCCGGTTAGTTGTGCACGTTATATTAGGGCCGGGGGGAATTAAGTTCCGCAAAAAAAGGTTCCATACCGTTGCAATCGCTCGGTGCACAGCGCGTACTGTACCGGAGGACCACATTGAGGCGGTACAGTACGTATCCGCGTACCGCTACACCCCTAGCGGGTTGTGCTATTGTACTCAGTAGGGATATCCTCCTTCATTGGTCTATGTTGACCATGCCCCCATGGTTTGGCTCCTCCCACTTCAGGGGATTGACCCTTGAACCTTAGGCCACGCTCCCTTTTTGTATCTTTTGAACCGTTTGTCGTAGAGACTTGCAAGTTGTGCCATTGTACTCAGTAATAATAATAATAATAACTTTATTTGTATAGCACTTTTCATACAGAGGTTGCAGTTCAAAGTGCTTCACAACAGTAGAAAATACAGGCATAAGCAAGCATAAAAAGATAGACAGGTAGAATCAGTGTTTCACATTAGGATCTAGCATCCCAATAGGCTCTCCGCTTACAGTTTTCAGTAACACAAATAGTAAAAATAGTTTAAAATGATTCAGTTTAAAAATAGTCAAAATTATAAAATAGAACGGACATAAAAAATACAGGCATGAGCGAGCATAGCAAGATATGGCAAATCACAGTGTTTCACATTAGGATCTAGCATCCTAATAGGCTCTCTATTCAGTAATACTCCTGTAATTCCCAACATACTTCACAGTACATATTGCTGTAACTTTAGTGATATTAGATCACAGGGACACGAACCCACACTGTAACTTTAGTGATACTAGATCACAGGGACTCGAACCCACACTGTAACTTTAGTGATACTAGATCACAGGGACTCGAACCCACACTGTAACTTTAGTGATACTAGATCACAGGGACTCGAACCCACACTGTAACTTTAGTGATACTAGATCACAGGGACTCGAACCCACACTGTAACTTTAGTGATACTAGATCACAGGGACTCGAACCCACACTGTAACTTTAGTGATACTAGATCACAGGGACTCGAACCCACACTGTAACTTTAGTGATACTAGATCACAGGGACTCGAACCCACACTGTAACTTTAGTGATACTAGATCACAGGGACTCGAACCCACACTGTAACTTTAGTGATATTAGATCACAGGGACTCGAACCCATACTAAATAGTGGGACCTATTGCATGAACAAATAATCACAGTGTTTCACATTTGGATCTAGCAAATAATAAAAATAGTTTAAAATGATTCAGTTTAAAAATAGTCATCAGTAAGAAGTTAAAAGTGCAATAACCGACACATGAATTTGATAGGCAGTGTATAAGAGTAGGCAGGGTAAGAATAGTGCAGGTAAATACAAGTTGTGTCAGGATATCCCTGATGTTTCCTCTTGCCACTAGGTGGTAGCAGATATCTATCAGTGAAATGCCTGAGCAAAGAGATAGGTTTTAAGCTGTCTTTTAAAGATGTCTAGCGAGTTGGCTTCCCTGATGTTTTGGGGTAGTTTGTTCCATAGTTTTGGGGCATAGTTGATAAAGGCTGCATTACCGATCCTCTTTTGACTGCTTCTGGGAGCCTCTAGTAGTCCAGCAGCTGATGATCGCAGTGTTCTTGCTGGTGTGTAATTTATTAGAGTGTTGGCGATGTAGCTATGTCCCTGTCCATTTAGAGCTTTGTATGTAAGGAGAAGGACCTTAAAGTCAATTCTAAATGTTACAGGAAGCCAGTGTAAAGCAGCTAAGACTGGACTAATGTGCTCTCTCCTTTTGGTTCTAGTTAGCAGTCGGGCTGCAGAGTTTTGGATTAGCTGAAGCCTCTCTGTGGTTTTCTTAGGGAGACCTGTGAAAAGTGCATTACAGTAGTCTAACCGGCTAGATATGAATGCATGAATTAGCTTCTCAGCATCGTTCTGATTAATAAATGGTCGTACTTTTGCTATATTTCTGAGATGGAAGAACGATGTTTTCGTCACTTTGCTAATATGAGAATTGAAGTTCAGTTCTGAATCTATGATAACCCCAAGACTAGTGACCTCAGATTTGATCCAAGGGGTTAGTCCCCCCAGGTTCTTTATTAATGTTTCTTTTTTAGTTTTGGAGCCGATAATTAGAATTTCAGTTTTGTTCTCGTTTAGTTTCAGGAAGTTCTTACTCATCCATTTATTTATTGCCAGTAAGCAGTCTGTAATGGAGCTAATCGCTGTATCATTTGGTTCAGCAGATATGTACAGTTGTGTATCATCCGCATAGCTATGGAAATCTACATTATGTTCTCTGATGATATCACCAGTAGGGATATCCTCTTTCATTGGTCTATGTTGACCACAGGATTTGAATCAATTAAGGCTTGCAGGTGTACTGAGTTCATTGACATGTGCATGACACTTAAGGGAGGTGTCAATCAACTCAGTACTGACTTCTACATTCATTGGTGGATGTTAGCCATGACCTCTATGCAATGGGTTAACCCTTTAACTATACCACTTATATTAGACACCCTAGCAACCACCTATAACACCCTAGCAACCACCTATAACACCCTAGCAACCGCCTATAACACCCTAGCAACCGCCTAGAAACACCCTAGCAACCACCTATAACACCCTAGCAACCACCTAGAAACACCCTAGCAACCAGCTGTAACACCCTAGCAACCACCTATAACACCCTAGCAACCACCTATAACACCCTAGCAACCACCTAGAAACACCCTAGCAACCAGCTATAACACCCTAGCAACCACCTAGAAACACCCTAGCAACCACATATAACACCCTAGCAACCACCTAGAAAGACCCTAGCAACAACCTATAACTTAGTAACCACCTAGAAACACCCTAGCAACCAGCTATAACACCCTAGCAACCACCTAAAACACCCTAGCAACCACCTAAAACACCCTAGCAACCACTTAGAAACACCCTAGCAACCAGCTATAACACCCTAGCAACCACCTATAACACCCTAGCAACCACATAGAAACACCCTAGCAACCATCTAGAAACACCCCAACAACCACCTATAACACCCTAGCAACCACCCTAGCAACCAGCTATAACACCCTAGTAACCACCTAGAAACACCCTAGCAACCACCTCTTTTGTAGCTTTTGAACCGTTTGTCATAGAGACAAAACAGACCCTCTCCCGTTGGCCGGCGGTGCACAGGCATCACCCACACTTTCACAATTTCCCCCGCAGAATTGTCTAGTTATTATTAACAGGAACTATTTAAATAAATAACGTTAGTTGGAGAAGCTATAGTGGCCGCTTGTCATTAACACATCCGGTGCCGTTAACGTAGAACTGCGCTTCTGTCGCCCGATCGTTGAGTGCCGGAAACGTAGATCTATGTTTTTCTCACGGTATTTCTTTTATTCGCTATTGCCATTCATTATTCAGCGGGGCACCTTGTGCATGCTGTACTGAATGTGTCTGAGCTGGCAGACGGTCTTATACCGCCCTCTAACGCCATCGGCCATTATTGCACCCCGTTAGAAACGGGTTCGTTTATTTTCTCTACCGAGCTGCGGCGTGGGGGCGGGTCCTAAACACTCCGGCAAAACTGCAATGCCCAACAACGTCGGAGACAGGATCGCTGTGGATAACTGGAATGGCGCTCAGATATTTGGATTCTTTTTTTTGCATTACATCAGAGACCAGGTAAGGACATTATATATGAAAGCTTGCGTTGATCTGATATTTATTTCTACCCCGATCGACGCTGGCTCTGTGTCTGTATGTGTGGCTGTTTGCCGTTGGGTTGCAGGAGGGGGGGGGGGGGGGGGGGGGGGGCGCGCCGGTCTAAACAACATTGCATGCGTGCCGTGCACGAGGAAGGATAATAATTATGATCTAGCGTTGATTTCAGGAAGATCAGATAATCAGGCGAAAAATGACAACGTGTTTATTGAATTACACAAAAACGCAGTTTTTGCGTCTTTTCCCTGGAATGACTCAGAAGCACCCAAACTATATTCATATTCAAAACGGTGTAAAACGGAAATGTACGGATGAAAAAATAATCAGTTTTTTGCATGTTGACCAGAAGCAAGTCACTGAGACTCGACAGCGTTATTAGACCCATAGCTACGGTATACTATAAAATATAGGTTTAGCTCTACAAACTACAACTACGTTTACATGGGTTTAATGGACGGCAAGGAAGGGGTCACTTCCCGGAAGGGGCATGGCACTCATTGTGTTAACTAATAAATTGACAATGCGCCACGATACACCTACTACATGTTTTTATACTCGGGTAACAAAAGAATGTGTGGTGGATGTTGACAGAGTTTAATGTCCAGGCTGCAGCTGATGTAGTTTGTAAGGGTTATTGTCCAAAGAAAATGATGGTTGAGAACAGAACAGTTTGCGTCTTCCGTGAAAAAACATTCTCTCTCAGCAGGTGCATAACAATACTTGTCCAATCGGTGGTAGTGAACGTATTGTAGCGATCAGTCATGCAGTAATGTCAGGAAGAATGAGGAGAGGTTGCATTCGTATATAGTGGTTTAATTCCAGCTCAATATGGGTTTTACAGGTTAATACTTCCCTTGTGATGCACAACACAGCTACCTGCTAATACGCCCGCTTCACGACAACCTAACGTCCTGTCCGTCCTCCCATATCTCCCGGGGGGAAACAACACCCCCAGCTAAACATATACCTGCACGGTCGGGTCTGGTGTGGGGTGCTAAGCAATTGTCGTTGAGCGACAGACGATCGCGTCGCCCGCCGTCTGCGGTCGGCTTTAGAGTTATCAGCTTTGCTTTGTTACCGTCTGTAGGGAGTTTCTCGCACTTCTTTTTATTATTATTTTTTTTTTAAGATAAATCTTTTGGCGTTTTATCGCTTTATTGCTACTGGGCAGTCCAGTAGAGAGAGACAGAGGAGGAATGGGAGACAGAGTGGGGGGAAGACATTCGGCAAATAACGACGGGTTCGGGAATCGAACCCGGGTCGGCCGTGTTGCGGCTGAGCGCGCTATGTGGTTCGCCACTGGGGCGCCCCAGTTTCTCGCACTTCTGAATGGTTTCCAGCAAAGTTAGTTGCAGTCTTGGCATTCCTTCATTGCACGTATAAATTCGGCATACTCCGTTTCAATGATGTAACGTTAGTCCAAGTGTTTAATTTAGGGATGTCCGATATTATCGGCCTACCAATATTGGCATTAAAATGTGATATCGGAAATGAAATTATTATTATTTTTACATTTATTTAACCTTTATTTACCCAGGCAAGCAGGTAAGAACAAATATTGATTTTATTTATTGTCAAAAGTATGCATAATGTTGTGTTAATTCCACGACAAGAGATATGTAATGTTAATTACCTGAAATTATTCCGTTTTTGGGGGGGGAAACCCTGCATATATCGGTATCGGTTGATATCGGTATCGGAAATTAAGAGTTGGACAATATCGGTATATCGGTAAAAAAGCCAATATAGAACATTCCTAGTTTAATTAAGTCCCTGGTGTTGAAGTTCCCAGTGTTGCTGCCATCCCTAGAAATACTTACGTTGCAGATATTACACTCGCAGTGTTTCCCACAGGATTTTGTGAGATTGTGGTGGGTGAACCTCTGACCCTCTAGGGGTGTCCGGGGGCATGCCCCCCCTGAATTATTTTTGTGTGTGTACATTTTAAAGTTAAATACATCAATCTGGTGCACTTTGAGAGCAAAATAAAGAGGCTAGATCTATGATGAACTTTGTGCTCAAAACACAAAATTTACTAGACTAGTGCTTCCCAATCATCTCCTCGAAGCACCCCAGCCATTCTCCACTTGCACAATCTGAATGTAGCCACTTCCGGCTGACTTCCGGTTGCCAATGGCACTTCCTGTCCCATCCAAATACATTGGTTTTAGCTACTTTTCTCCCCTTATTTAAACAACTTTGTCGTCACAGAGAGGCAATGAAACGTTTGTATTATTATAGTATAGAATGTATTTAATAAGCAAACGTTTGTCAGCAGGGTTTTTGGGCTGTATTTCATGTAAAAACGTTTACTGTTAGTTTCCTTGCTCAGCCAGCATTAGCTAACAGAAGCTAGTGGTTAAACAGGCCGGATTAGCTTTGAGCTAACTATCTTTCCCGACCCATGTATTCATTCCATTCTAAACATAACGTTAGTTTACAAAACATGACCTGTCTATATAACGTTGAGGAACAAATTATATAGACGGGTAATGTTTTGAACAACTAACGTTACGTTTAGAATGGAATGCATCGGCAAAGATCCGTTAGCTCAAAGCTATTCCGGCCAGTTTATCAACTTCCTGTCATTTAGAAATATGATTTTATAGTGAAAATCATTACCAAAACGTCCGGAAAAACCTAACGGGAGCATTATAGACTGTCATACAAATGTACAAATGCTATAAGGTGGCAAGAAATGCACTATAAACAATACTTTGCGGCGTCGTTTCTTGCGCTAGCCTCTGTTGTTAGCCAGCATTAGCCTTAATAGCTTTGAGCTAACTATCTTTGCCGATGCATAAAGTATTGTTTATAGTGCATTTCTTGCCACCTTATAGCATTTGTACATTTGTATGACGGTCTATAATGCTCCCGTGAGGTTTTTCCGGACGTTTTGGTAATGATTTTCACTATAAAATCATATTTCTAAATAACAGGAAGTTGATAAACTGGCCGGAATAGCTTTGAGCTAACTATCTTTCCCGACCCATGTATTCATTCCATTCTAAACGTAACGTTAGTTGTTCAAAACATTACCCGTCTATATAATTTGTTCCTCAACGTTATATAGACAGGTCATGTTTTTGTAAACTAACGTTATGTTTAGAATGGAATGAATACATGGGTCGGGAAAGATAGTTAGCTCAAAGCTATTCCGGCCAGTTTATCAACTTCCTGTCATTTAGAAATATGATTTTATAGTGAAAATCATTACCAAAACGTCCGGAAAAACCTCACGGGAGCATTATAGACCGTCATACAAATGTACAAATGCTATAAGGTGGCAAGAAATGCACTATAAACAATACTTTATGCATCGGCAAAGATAGTTAGCTCAAAGCTATTAAGGCTAATGCTGGCTAACAACAGAGGCTAGCGCAAGAAACGACGCCGCAAAGTATTGTTTATAGTGCATTTCTTGCCACCTTATAGCATTTGTACATTTGTATGACAGTCTATAATGCTCCCGTTAGGTTTTTCCGGACGTTTTGGTAATGATTTTCACTATAAAATCATATTTCTAAATGACAGGAAGTTGATAAACTGGCCGGAATAGCTTTGAGCTAACTATCTTTCCCGACCCATGTATTCATTCCATTCTAAACGTAACGTTAGTTGTTCAAAACATTACCCGTCTATATAATTTGTTCCTCAACGTTATATAGATGGGTCATGTTTTGTAAACTAACGTTATGTTTAGAATGGAATGAATACATGGGTCGGGAAAGATAGTTAGCTCAAAGCTAATCCGGCCTGTTTAACCACTAGCTTCTGTTAGCTAATGCTGGCTGAGCAAGGAAACTAACAGTAAACGTTTTTACATGAAATACAGCCCAAAAACCCTGCTGACAAACGTTTGCTTATTAAATACATTCTATACTATAATAATACAAACGTTTCATTGCCTCTCTGTGACGACAAAGTTGTTTAAATAAAAGGAGAAAAGTAGCTAAAACCAATGTATTTGGATGGGACAGGAAGTGCCATTGGCAACCGGAAGTCAGCCGGAAGTGGCTACATTCAGATTGTGCAAGTGGAGAATTCCACGTATTTGTTAAATTCCACCACCAGCACACCTGATTCAACTTAACTAGCCCTTTATTAGTTGAATCAGGTGTGCTGGTGGTGGAATTTAACAAATACATGGAACGGCTGGGGTGCCTCGAGGAGAGGTTTGGAAACCACTGGACTAGTGCTTCCCAATCCTCTCCTCGAAGCACCCCAGTCGTTCAATGTATTTGTTCAATTCCACCACCAGCACACCTGATTCAATTTAACTAGCCCTTTATTAGTTGAATCAAGGTATGCTGGTGGTGGAATTTAACAAATACATGGAACGGCTGGGGTGTCTCGAGGAGAGGTTTGGGAACCACTGCACTAGTCTAGTCGTTTTTTAGCACAAAGTTCATCATAGATCTAGCCTCTTTATTTTGCTCTCAAAGTGCACCAGATTGATGCATTTAACTTTAAAATGTACACACAAAAAAAAATTCAGGGGGGCATGCCCCCGGACCCCCCTAGAGGGTCGGAGGTTCACCCCCCATAGTCTCTGAAAATCCTGTGGGAAACACTGGGCTGTTAACGTGTTAACGTGATGGCACGCTTTACGGCATGTATCGGATCAGAAAATACTTCCTGTTTTTCCGATATCCAATTCCGTGAATTTGATCAGTATCGGACCGATACCGATACTGAGTATCGGATGGGTGCCATGCCTAGTTTCTACTGTCTCGAAAATAGTTTCTGGGTTTTCCTACAGTCTTGAGCCCATCTTAACGGATGGATTTTGGAGACCTTTACTCGGATGTCTCTCAAAGACCCATTTCTGAACCAATTTTTATAAAATTTTGACTTGTACTACATAAGACTTCAGGCTATGGAACCAGTGTTTTCCAGCTTATACCTCTATGCTGGAATATTGGAATATGGAATCTTGCAACCACTACAGAAAAATGTGAGTACACAAGTTCAAGTTCAACTCAAGTTCAGACCTCTGTTATTCTATTTCATTAGCACTAAAAGTGATTTCCCTTTTTTGCATTAGTAACATCAGAATGTTATCTTTCAAAAGAGACCAGGCTCATGCATGTGCTATAAGTATAAAGTAAGGCTGTCAAAGTTATTGCGTTATTAATGAGTTAACGCAAAATTAGTTTAACGGCACTATTTTCTTTTACGCAAGATTAACTGGGTGTTTTCTTTTCTTTTTAATACATTTAAAAATATGTATTTTTTATTTATTTACCCAGGGTAGGTTCGATACTCTCATTGATAATATGTTTGTTTCTGACTCAAAGTGTGTGTGAGAAAGAGAGAGAGAGAGAGAGAGAGAGAGAGAGAGAGAGAGAGAGAGAGAGAGAGAGAGAGAGAGAGAGAGAGAGAGAGAGAGAGGGGGGGGGGGGTGAGAGACATGAGGAAAGGGCAAGAGAGAAAGAGAGCTGGGAGAGTGTGTGTGAGTGAAAAATGTTAAATGCTATTATTTCATGCACACTTTATTCATCGTTTTAAATGATTATTTTCTTTTAAGTTATTTTGTGCATCACAGTTTGTTTTGAATTTTATGCAAATTTGCAATGCATGAGGGTCATCCTTTTGTGTTAACTGGCTGCTTAACTCATTCTGCGCCAAACCCTAACAAAAACCAACAACCGGACACTCAAAGCCGATAACGAGGGTAATAACTTCCGGTCGGGGGGGTTCCAAAATAATAATCTATAGCAGCGGAAATACGTTTATTTTGTACATTATCTAACGTTAACACGAACCTAAACTAACTTTAGGTTAGTTGTAACGTTAGTTTAGGTTCGTGTTAACGTTAGATAATGTACAAAATAAACGTATTTCCGCTGCTACAGTAGCAGCATATCAACACCAGCCATGGGAATACTGTTTTCAAAATTGGGGAGGCTTTTAATCGTCAAGGTAAGAGGATTTTAAGTCATGGTATCCATAAACTTCAATCGGTTCGGATCCTTTGAATGAAATGAGAATGTAAACAAACACGGCGTCACGTTAGTAAGTATCACTGCTTTGCGTGAAATCACTGACTGCGCCCCGAGAGGAGTGGTTCGGCAAAAAATAGTTCCAAGTATATTTGCTTAGAAAACGTAATTGTCGAATTCAATTATTTTTTATTTCTCCACGTGGTAAATACACAGGTCACAACATGTTTACAGGAACGTTTTGGAGTTGTATTTGGAGTGTATTTCGTGACTGTAGGGCACTGTAGGGAACGTCAGGCTACAGGTCTGACCCACTTCCAGTGATGAAGCTAAGCTACGCTAACGGAGCGGCTGTTCCCTAAGCCTGATGCACGCACAGAGAAGAAAAGGGTATGCATCTTCTTGTCTAACTCCAGGGAAGATGGCAAATAAGCAAATTTCCCCAAATGTTGGCGTTTTCCTTGAAGGTAGATTTAGAACAGATAAAAAAAATTGCGATTCATCACGATTAACTATGGACAATCATGCGATTAATCAGATTAAATATTTTAATAGATTGACAGCCTTAGTATAACCTCTTATCTGGCGCCCAGAAAAGTGGCCATTTTTAAACTTGAACTTGAGGACTGCATACTTTTTTTGAAAAGCGTATCTTTATACTTATAGCACATGCATAAGCCTGGTCTCCTTTGAAAGATAACATTCTGAAGTTTCTGATACAATAAAGAAAGATAACTTTTAGTGCTAATGAAATAGAGTAACATAGGTCTGAACTTCAGTTGTAGAAAAACTTGTTACTCACGTTTTTCTGTAGCAGATGCAATATCCAAATATAGTATTTTTTTTGTATGAGCTGGAAAACATGCTGGGTCCATAGCCTGAAGTCTTATGTAGTACATGTTCAGATTTAATAAAAATCCGTTCAGAGGGGCGGTCGGGTGGCGTAGCGGAGATTGCACTCGTCACCAATGCAAGAGGCTGCGGTCTCGACTCCCGGAGTCAGCATTGCCCTGCGGCTTGGGCCGGTCGTCATACTAACTCGTTTGGCTGAGTTAGGGGGAGGGAAGTCGTGGGTGGTAATCTGGCGTTGTGGACAGCGACGCCTACAGGTCAGGTCTGGGCGCCTGCTCAGCGAAAGGCAGGAAATGGTGAAGGCAGCGTGACCTCCCACGCGTTACGCTTCACCAATGAGAGTCCTCGCTGCCAGGTGAAAAAAGAGCCACTGGCTGTCTCCACATGTGTCGGAGGAAGCATGTGGTGGACTTCAGGGTTCCCTTGTACCGACCAGTAGGAGGAACATGCGCCCAGGTAGGGGAGGGGGGAGGAATTGGCATAACGACTAAATTGGGATGGGGAGAAAGAATAGAAAAAAATCAGGCGGAGAAAAAGATTAAAAAAAAAGAAAAAAAATCCGTTCAGAAATGAGTGATTAGGAGCGATTTTGGTAAACTGTGGAGAAAAAGAAAAGCTCACCAGTAAACCATTTCCTCATTGACTTCAATGCATTCTGCGTTTTTTTCTCTTCCTGTTTCCGCTCGTGAATTTTCACCTAGATCCCCACGTGGGCTATCATTGGAAAGCCACACTCATTGGCTACAACCCTGTCCAATCATTTCCGAGATCGGCAAATGATTGACGGAGCTAGAGCCCCGGGATTCGGGGGTTAAAAAAAAAAAAAAAGCTCTGCCGTGTGTTTGGCGCACGCCTCACATATCGGCATGTAACTCGAGTACCGCTGAACGGATTCTGTTGCCTGAAAGGGCAATCAACAGGCAACAAATAGGGCTTTAATCATATATATACATTATATATACAATATATATATATATATTGTATTAAAATATGCAGACCCGAGCGGCTAGAGATCGGCAAAGTGGCGCCTCGCGGCGGTGGGCAAATCGTCCTCAAAACGCCCCGGGCCGGTGCCAGTTAAGAGGATAAAACTAAGCTTTGCAAAAAAGTATGCAGTCCTCAAGTTAAAGTAAAAAAAAATTGCCACTTTTGTGGGTGCCTGTTAAAGAGGTTAAGGTACAGTATATAAAGTAGGGATGTCCGATATTATCGGCCGATATCGGCATTAAAATGTGATATCGGAAAATATCGGTATTCAATTTTTTTTTTTTTTCTTTTTTTTTTTTTACATTTCTATAGAAATTATGTCCGATATTATCGGCCTACCGATATTGGCATTAAAATGTGATATCAGTTGATATCGGTATCGGAAATTAACCCTTTCTCTGCCACGCTTATGTACATCCTTATACCATCCTCTGCCAGCTCTATTTGTCTATGGAGAAGTTCCCCTTCTTTGCAGGGCTATAACTTTTTAAATTGTATTGCTAAATTGACATTACTATGGCCCATTCAACGTCAATTATCTATCGTTTAGGATGTAGCAACGTTCTACCTTTTCATTCACATATTCATACTAAAATACGGTCTAAAGTATAAATATGTTTTTATCGTTTTCTGCAGCATTCTGCAGAACGTGATTTATAGCCCTAAATGCATTATATTGATGATCAAATACAGTTTGATAGCGATCGGCGCCAGATAAAAAATTTCAAATGGACGTGCTTCTAGAAGTTACTACTCATCATCTGATGTTGACCGGATGGGGGGGGGGGGGTCGTTTATAATTCCGTGGCCAACGTTAGATGATTCATGTAGTGTGGGTGATATGATCATCAGAGCAGTTTGTATCAAACACGGTCATAATAAACGCTGAAACTTACCCCAGTCTCCTCGGGCCGTTGGGCGATGAGCGTGGAGCAAAAAGATTGCTATTATGGGATGTTGAAATATGCGATCCATTTCCAGGTTGTATAATAGTATATACGTCCAAATCATGTTGTTTATCGAGTTATTGGTAACGGATCGCTATCCATTGTGTCGAGCTCGAGTCCCGGGAGCTATAGCGAGTGGTCGGACCAAATTTGGATGAGCACCAGTTTCCGTTTCCGGTTTGCTGTTTGGGCGATCCGCCGATCGGCCACCAGATGGCGCTCTTGAACCGTTGGAGAGTTGAGAGGAGATCAACAGTAGATCTCAAGTCTCCGCGGGAGAAATATGATTGCCATCACAGATTTTTGAAATATTGATCTCAATGACGTGTTACGGCGTCATTGGCAGATTAAGCATGGCGAGCAATGACGTGTTACGGCGTCCTTGGCGATTAAAGGGTTAAGAGTTGGACAATATCGGTATAGGTAAAAAAGCCAATATCGAGTATCCCTAATATAAAGAGATGGTAACCTGTTCATACCATCAGTGGAGTGCCGGTGGGTTTTGGCCAGTTTGTGGGGCAGGGTGGTGGTGTAGGAGTCCTGCTGGAGGAACCTCTTGGTGCCCCGGCCCGGACCCGACGTCAGACCCTCTACCAAACCTCTCCTCTCTGGGATGCAGCGGAGAAGGGGAGAGAGAGAAAGAGGATACAAGCTGCTGACAATAAAAAATGTTGTCTAAACATTTTCTTTATTATTATTTTTTAAATAAGAATCACCACTGAATACTGACTGAATACTTGTTGTTGACAGTGTGGACACAAGACACAAACAAAGTACATGCATTTTCTGCTTTTAGCCAAATAGTAGAACATCTTATTTGAGGTTGATGATATCAGCTACAACCAGAGTCCGATATATCGGTTGGCCGATATTGGCTCATCACCAATATATCTGCATCAGTGTGTATGTTGCCGAAATCCAGACGTTTTTTTCCGGGCTGTAGTGGGCAAATTTTTTAAGCTAGCACGAATATTGGAATGAATGGAGATCAGTCGTGTCATGCTAGCCCCCCGGCGAAAGGGGTAGATATTGCTCCAAAGTCAAGCTACATTTTGATGGGGGAAAAATAGCCATGGCCATTTTCAAAGTGGACCCTTGACCTCTCACTAGGGCTGTCGCGATAACCGCATCACCGCAATCCCGCGGTGTTGTCAAGTCACCCGCGGGTGTAGAACAGACAACCGCGGGTAAAATAAAAGGGGCGTCATCATTTTAACTTCATTTAATGACGAGGCGTCCGTTTTCCAGTAACATGAGCTAACTTCACGTTTCCATACAGTTTACAACTCGCAGATGAAATCAGGATTTATTTTCATATCCCAGACTCGAGCCCCCAATGTATACCTTTTCCTGTATTAATCTGAACCGTAGTAGAGTACAGGGGAGCAGGGCCGAAGTGCCGGTCATGTAACGTGCTTGTTATAACTAGCCGGACTTCGGGGTAATTCCCTCTGTAAAGTGGTGACAGTAAACCAGGGAACCGTTCTCTCAAGGACTGGGTGTTTATTTCCGTTTGCAACTCTTCAACTTCATGTTAGTGACTAACGTTACACGCAGATTGGGTGTTGCCTCTCTGCCGTGGTCCAGACGCTAGCTACTGGCTAGCTATCTGTAGCATTGGCGTGGTACCGACGCTAGCTAGCTACTGGCTAGGCTAGCTATCTATTGTAGATGGCTAGCCAGTAGCTAGCTAGCGTCGGTACCACGCCAGCGTTGTGGATGGCTAGCCAGTAGCTAGCTAGCGTCGGTACCACGCCAATGCTACAGATAGCTAGCCTAGCCAGTAGCTAGCGTCTGGACCACGGCAGAGAGGCATTACCCAATCTGCGTGTAACGTTAGTCACTAACATGAAGAATAGAGAGCTGCAAACGGAAATAAACACCCAGTCCTTAGCTATAGGCTAGCCCTCTATAACGTTGGTGTGGTCCCGAGTGTGGCGGGGACGGCGGAGAGAGGCAGCACTTAGGCCATGTTTAGACGGAAACGCTAGCAGGTGAATACGGAAAAAAAAAATCGGATGTGCCTTTTGTTTATACGGCAACTGCGTTTTTGCGGGGAGAATCCGCAAAAAAGTTAGACCACCTTCCTGGGTGGAAATCCTAGAAACTATACACCTTCGCGCTATCATCTGAACAGTCAAACCGCATAAAACTATGACGAAAGGGTTGTCAAGGCTCTCGTCGCGTACTGCTTATGTCACAGGCATGCGCCAGTAGCCTAGAAGCGTAAACAAAGCGAACAAGCATGTCTGATTCTCTATCCACGGAGATCACCTGAAGGCTACATTGGCAGTACTTTTAAATACACAAGAATCAGTCCAGCGGCTATCGCAACTATTAGTGACTGGAGGCGAGCCACTGTCTGTGTGACTCTGCTTTGGTCCAATCACATTCCCCCACCCACAGTCTGCGAATCAGAGGCAGAGTAGGGCGGGTCTTCACAGCATGCCTGGTTGTCTCAACAACCTGAGGCAGTGTAGCGTATGGGTTGTGTGAATATTTTCCCTAACGGAGTTGCACACCGCGTTCGGTTTGCGCAATCTGATTGGCCACTGACGTTTCTGGTCATGTGACATCTGCGCCAATCGTGTGACAGCGGGGCTCCGTCGTCTCGAGTCTTTACAGCCTCGTCTGCACGTAGAATTCCATCCCAAAACACTAGTCTAAACGCAACATTAAAAGTGAGACCGCAAGACGACTTTTGCGGTTTCAGTTCAGACTCTCCTTCTAAACATGGCCTTAGTTTCCCCCAATGATGAACAATGATGACACAAGTTGTGATATTTAACTAGCTATGTACCGGTATGTGCATTCAAATTCACTAACGTTAAAATAGTGTTATAATAACGTTAGTTTTAAGTAAGGAGAAGGGCATATATCCCACAACGCATCGCTCTTAACACTTTGACTGCCCAAGCTTAATTCCTTTTTACCCCCTTGAATGCCCAAGGCCACTTCAATGTTAACATTAATATCGCCTAATCTATGTTTTAAATTATGGCTATGTGTCTAATCTGCCCGTCGCATTATCAATGACCTATTTCCAGTCAACATTGTCGAAGCAGATTGTTTTTTTATCGATTCATTTCCGTTTCATAGCATTTAGAAAACCCCTCGTTTTCACGGAGAAAAAAGAGGTTTCCATGATAATCGCCTTTTACTGGAATATTCTAGAACGTTGGCATTGTTCGGCCTATTTATGAATCGTTTTCAAATAAACGCTAGATTATTGATAGTATATGTGTACGCATGCATGCTCGTGGCGCGTGCTGAAAATCGCTTCTCCTATTTCCTGACGGCGCGCATAGTCAAACAGCCATATCACATAATCACATAAAAGCTTATATATCCGTGAAAACGAGTCTGATTATCCTTAGACTTGTAACATAGATTCCTTACCTGAGATCAGATGGTATCCAAATGGATTATTCCAATTCCTGATCGCCATTCGAAAAAATCAATCTTTTTATTGATTAAAACACATATTCCCCGCGGCTCCGAGAGTCCAGCATGAAGCTGGTAGATGCCGGCTGCGTGAGTGAGAAGTAAAATGTGGAGTGCAGGTTTTTTTCTCTCATTCATTTTCATTGAGTTCAATCCAAAAGGGTGAATTACCACCTGGGAGACGATAGGGGGCGCTTTTTTCACATCTGAGCGCCTAAGGTAGCTGAATTTCCAACGGTAGACATGGTTGATGAAATATGATTTCAGATCGCAAAAAAAAAAAAAAAAAGAGAAAATACGAGAATTCTCGTGAGTGGGCATTCACCCGCGGGGGGTAAACCCGAGAAATCTCGGGCGTGGCATGCAAAGTGTTAAAGGAGCAGGCAACACCCTACTACTGTTATACCATTTCAGAACGTTGATGGACAAATAGATAGATTATCAAACATGTTTAAAATAGGACTCCTACGACCTTAGAATTTATTTCTAATCACGATCACGGGTAAACGTGCATGTCTTAACACTTTGACTGCCGGGACACGTCTTTTCACGTCTTTGCTGGCCATGCTAAAGTTGCCGGGGGACGCTGTACAGCGTCCTTATATCAATATTTCAAAAATCTGCGATCGGATTCATATTTCCCCTCCGCTGGCCTGAGATCCACCAGCAGGACCCACTGAGCTCTCTGGCGGTTCAGGAGCGCCATCTGGTGGCCGATCGGCGCAATCGCCACACAGGATGTTGAATAGAGGTTGTCATGACGACCGTAGTACTTCCGGGCGCTCGCTATGGTTCATGGGACTCTGGCTCGTCACGCTACACGGTGATCGATTGGCAATAACTCGATAAACAACATGATTTGGACGTATATACCATTATACAAGCTGGAGATGGACCGGGTAAAAATATATCCCATAATGATAAAATTTCTACTTGACGATGATCGCCCAACGGCGCGCGGAGACTGGGGTGAGTTTTAGCGTGTAACGTTACCGTCTTAGATACTAACTGCTATTATCAACATTTGACCCACATTAGATGATTGGTATAACGCTGCCCACGGAATTATAAACGCCCCCTCGCCCATCCGGTCAACATCAGATGACGCGTAGTAACTTCTAGAAGTACGTCTAGTTGGAATTTTTTATATCGCGCTGATTGCCATCAAACTGTATTTCATCATCAATATAATGCATTTGGGGCTATATATCACGTTCTGGAGAAAGCTGCAGAAAGAGATGAAAACATACTTATACATTAGACCATACTTTACTATGAATATGTGAATGAAAAAGTTTAACGTTGCTACACAATGAACAATACATATAGGACTTTGAATGGGCCCTAATAATGGCAATGTAGCAATAGAATTTAAAAAGTTATAGCCCTGCAAAGAAGGGGACTTTCTCCATAGACAAATAGCGCTGGCAATCTATGGTATATCATTAATTTAACCCAAGGCAACCAAAGTGTTAATAATAAAAAAAATATATACATAAATAAATAAAAATAAAAAAATAAAAAAAATTTAATAGAAGTGCGGTACCACCGCATCCCGCGGTGATTAGCCACACACGCAAGCAACCGCGGTGAGAAAATGTCATACCGTGACAGCCCTACCTCTCACCTCAAGATATATATATTTTTTAAATATTTTATTTTATCTTTCTTCTCCCATCCCCCAATTTAGTAGTTATGCCAATTCCCTCCTGCACTACTGCCGGTCTGGGGTGGGTGTAGAGTAGACTACGCGTGGAGTCGCCAGCCGCTTCTTTTATGCTGATATGTGTAGCTGTCATAGTGCAGGACTGACCTGTAGTGTATGTGTAGCTGTCATAGTGTAGCAGGACTGACCTGTAGTGTATGTGTAGCTGTCATAGTGTAGCAGGACTGACCTGTAGTGTATGTGTAGCTGTCATAGTGTAGCAGGACTGACCTGTAGTGTATGTGTAGCTGTCATAGTGTAGCAGGACTGACCTGTAGTGTATGTGTGGCTGTTATAGTGCAGGGCCCCCCTGGCTACAGGCTGGCTGCCAAACAGAGGGTCGCAGTGGAGGTTGTGGCAGAGTTTCTCCAGGAAGCGCAGGACGTAGGTGACGCTGCTGACTGTAGGCAGGGTCAGGGTGTGCTGCTGCTGGTCAAAGTAGGCTAGAGGGGAGGAACAGTGGGGAATTGGTGAATGGTCAGACACTTCATCAAAGGCTGCTGATAAGACTAAGGGGTCTATATCTGTGCTATTGCGAGGCCAGTGGAGTCACAGGTGCATGTGATTCTTTCCACCACGCCCGAGCTTACCCTTGCGCTAAAAATAGGGCCCTAAATGAGCATTTCACTGGAAATCAACACATGCTAAATGGGAGTCTGAGGTTTCTGCTAACATGGGAGTAGCGGTGCTCATTATTGGCCATTAGCCCGATATCACGCTTAAAAAGGAAAAATCCACCTTAAAATAGAACTCACATAACCATGTTATTTCTTTTTTTGATCCACTCATCTTTTTCTATTTTTCTCCCATCCCAATTTAGCCGTGCCAATTCTCCCCTCCCCTGTCTTCAGATTCAGATTTCTTTATTCACCATATTGTACAGGTACAGATGGAACGTGATTTGACGTTTCAGTGCATGATTGATTTTTTCACAAATAGGAACAACATAATAATAATAATGATAAATAAATAAGTGCAAAACAGGACAGAACAGTGAGACAAGAGTAAGACAGTAAAGTGCAGTGGTAGGGGACATGGATACAGTGCAGCACAGTTCAAGTCCAGAGGTCCAGCCCTAGCAGCTCGCCATAGAGGGGGGAGGGGGGGACCAGGGGGACACCCGACTCATTTACCAGGCGAGCTGCTGAGGGGAAGAAGCTGAGTCTATGGCGGGACTTTAATGTCTTGGGCAGCCGTAGGCACCTGCCGTGGGGGAGCATAATGAAGAGGCCGTGTCCCGGGTGGGCAGGGTCTGCCATGATCTTCCTCGCCCTCCTCAAGGCCCTGGTGAAATGTAGGGACTCGAGGGAGGGAAGGGGGCAGCCGCTGCAGCTTGGCCTTGATCGTTGCTTGCATGTGCCCCCCACTGGCCGGTTGTAGGGAGGATAGAAGCCCATCGCATGTCCCCTCCGATACATGTGCTCACACTGCCCCCGCCATTTTCCTGTCTCTGCTGTGCAGGCGCCCCAACCGACCTGTAGGAGTCGCTGTTTACAACGTCCAGATTACCACCCATCGACTTCCCACCCGCTAACTCTGCCAATTTAGTTAGTATGACGGCCGGCCCAAGCCGGAGGCAACGGAGACAGCCGGATTCGATACCGGTGTCTCATGCGTTGGTGACGAGCGCAATGTCCGCTGCGCCACCCAGCCGCCTATAACCATGTTATTTCTATAATATTATACATAGATCTGTATCATGTTCAGAGAAAGGGTTTATATCAGGGGTCGGCAATAGGCGGCCCGCGGGCCGACATTGGCCCGCCAGCAATAATTTCTGGCCCGTCAGTTTATTTTGAGAATATGATATTTATTTTACTCGTGGGAAATATTCACTCGTGACGCCAGAGTGTCTTTGTGAAGCTGTGTCTATCTACCGGTATTCATATACGTCTGTCACTATAGCCAATTTAAATGCTAGAAATGGTCACGTGGACTGGGAGAACCAATGGAATAGTCCCACCGGGCCGTGTGTATATTTCCCTAACGCACTTTCACTTCCGCGTTCGAGATGCGAGCCATTAACTCTTTCAGTGCCACTCACGAGATTTCTCTGGTTTTTTTATAGGTGGTTGCGTGCCACTCACGAGATTTCTCGGAATTATTATTATTTTTTTGCGATCTGAAAAATTATTGCATCACCCGAGTATAGCCGAGCTGCGCCGGTGATCACTGTGGAAAAAAGCGCCCCCTGTCGTCTCCCAGATGACATAAGTGATTTTGGAATGGACTCAATGAAAATGAATGGGGAAAAAAATCCGGTACTCCACATTTTCCAGTTCACTGATCCAGCCGGGGTTACCACAGTTCATTCTGGAGCCTCAGATCCCCGCGGATCATGGAGATCTACAGTGTCGCGTTGGATCCATACACGTATCGATTTTTTCGAATGGTGATCAGGAATTGGAATATACCAGTTGGATACCATCTGATGTCAGGTAAGGACTCTATGTTATCAGTGGTAGGATAATCGGAGTAAGTTTGATGAAGTTATAAGCTGTTTTGTGAAATGTCTTCTTTCGGTTTCACTGTAAAAGTCTGTGAGGAAATCAACGGAGCGATTATCAGTGCGCGGCCGCAATGTGCTTGCGTGCACGTATAATATTGATCATCTAGCGTTTATTTGAAAACGATTCATAAAAAGGCAGACGAATATCAACGTTGTGGAATATTCCACTAAAAGACGATTTTCATAGAATGCTCCAGAATGAGCTGTTTTTTATATCAAAACGGGGGCTTTTCTAACTGCTCTGAAACGGAAACGACGCGATAAAAAAACAATCTGCCTTCACAGCACTGACTGGAAAATAGTCTTTGATAATGCGATGGGCAGATTAGACACATAGCCATAATTTAAAACATAGATTAGGCGATATTAACGTTAACATTGGCGCCGATGGTGGCATTCAAGCGGTAAAACGGAAAACCAGGCGTGGCACTGAAAGAGTTAACAAAATGTGTTAAAAAAAAAAAAAAACGCTGTTGATTCTTGCGTGCCGACGCCGAAGAGACAACAAAAGTCAAGCTGTTTAAATATCTCGTTGGAGAAAAGGGCAGAGAACTATGGACAACTCTGCCGAGTCCGTCGGCGAAGACAACACTGACAACTATTATCAAGCAGTTTGACGAGTACTCTCTGCATAATATGTGGCGACAAGATAGCAAACGAGGCAATGATGACAACTGTGTTCAAGTTGGCAGATAAAGTAGCTGCATTCAACGCCAATCTGGAATTGGAGGGCGGCGAGTGGATATTTCAAACATTAGCAGGGATTTTGGAGGACTGAACAAAAGCCCTGCGCAGTTATGGTGAGTCGTGTTTTCATGCATTCTGACCTGCTGTTCATCACCCGCCGCGGTGATCTGCAACAGCTGATCTGCTGTTCATGAATGAATGAAAACTTTATTTAACAGATTGCAGAATGGGTACAATACAGTACAGCTCAATACACACAATTGTTAACACTTTGATTGCCTAAGGCTAAATTCATGATATACCATCCCTTGCCAGCTCTATTTGTCTATGGAGAAGTTCCCCTTCTTTGCAGGGCTATAACTTTTTAAATTCTATTGCTAAATTGCCATTATTAGGGCCCATTCAATGTCCTATATGTATTGTTCAGGGTGTATGAACGTTAAACTTTTTCATTCACATATTCATACGAAAATATGATCTAAAGTATAAGTATGTTTTCATCTCTTTCTGCAGCTTTCTCCAGAACGTGATTTATAGCCCCAAATGCATTATATTGATGATCAAATACAGTTTGATAGCAAACGGCGTGATATAAAAAAATCCAACTGGACGGACTTCTGGAAGTTACTACACGTCATCTGATGTTGACCGGATGGGCAAGGGGGCGTTTATAATTCCGTGGGCAGCGTTATACCATTCATCTAATGTGGGTCAAATGTTCATCATAGCAGTTAGTGTCGAACACGGTAATATTACACGCTAAAACTCACCCCAGTCTCCGCGGGCCGTTGGGCGATCAGCGTGGGGTAGACAGTTTTCCATTATGGGATGTTGAAATACCCGGTCCATTTCCAGGTTGTATAATAATATATACGTCCAAATCATGTTGTTTTTTCTAGTTATTTGCAGCGATCGATGTTCACTGTGTGAAGACTGAGTCTCTCTAACATTAGCGAGTGCCCGGACCACATATGGAGTGAGTCCTGCCGGGTTAAAGGTAACATCCGTTTTTTCGATCTGCCGATCGGCCACCAGATGGCGGTCTTGAACCGCTAGAGGATTGAGAGGAGATCACACTTGTGTCTCAGGGCCCCGGAAAGGAAATATGATTCCGATCACAGATTTTTGAAATATTGATATCAAAGACGAGTTACGGCGTCTTCGGCAACTTGAGCATGGTGGGGAAGGACGCCTAAACTCGTCCTTTGGCAACTAAAGTGTTAAGGGGATGCAGACTAGAGAAAAACGTTTGTCTTGTTTACATCAGGGTCCCCCATTTGCGAGTGATTCATGCTCGCTTATGCCTGTATTTTTTACTGTTGTGAAGCACTTTGAACTGCAACCTCTGTATGAAAAGTGCTATACAAATAAAGTTATTATTATTATTATTATTATTATTACTACGTGTATGCACCCGCTGCGGTGCTGCATTTTTCACTATCATATTAAATTAGCCATTGTTTTTCGTCATGGCCCGCCATCCAATGGCTTGGGGAAAATTTGGCCCGTGGCCAGACCTAATTGCCGACCCCTGGTTTATATGATGATAAGTCTATAAGAGAAACCTTTGCCTTTGTGGATTCAGGGCTTTCCTAAACAATGGTATAGGGGTGCAGTGCCGCTATGACAACAGCAGCGACACCATGTGTTTAAAAAAAACAGTGAAAGCTTGGGGCCAGCATAGAAACAGATGTGTGTGTGTGTGTTAGTAGGGGTGTGGACATTTCTCGATTCTAAGATGCATCGCGATGCGGACGTGGACAATTCTGCATCGATGCAGTGACATAACAATCGATTATTCAAATTAAATGTAATACACATTCTTTTACTCTCTTGCTAGCTTTTATGTTCTTTTACAATGTAGCGCTTTGGGATTTGCTCCACAACTATAAAGCGCCCTACAAATCAAATATATTATTATTGTATTATTAAAGATAGTGCTCTGGTCATGCGTCCACTCAACTCATAGAAAATAGAGCATCAGGCTATTCTAAAAGTATTGATACTAATACTGATACTAATAAAAAGAGTATTGAACCATTTTTAACAGCTGGGTATCGAGATACCTTTCTAGTATCTGTATCATGCAACACTAGTAAAGACATTTATTTTGACATTCTGATTTAAGAACTTTCTAAATAAAAGTACATTTATCTGACTGCTTGTATTAATTGATGAAAAAGTTGCCATGTGCAGTAATAGATTATAAAATTGAGGATGTAATATATATTATATATATTGAGATGCATCGTAGAATCGAATCGAGGACAGCTGAACCGTAATCGAAATCGTGAGGCCAGTGAAGATTCACAGCTCTAGTGTGTGTGTGTGCGCATGCATGCATGTGTTTTTAGTTTTATCTTATTTGGAATTTACCCTTGTTTGCCATTTTATTGAAATTATGTTGCAGGAAATTACAGCAAATGGCTTTCTTTACTGCTGATTAGTTTGCCTCACCCCCTAGTAGGGTTGGGCACCGAGAACCGGTTCTAATAGGAACCGGTTCCTAACTTCCGGTTCTGGAACCGGAAGTAACATGTTTGAATTTCGATTCTTAATTTCGATTCTTAAATTTTTTTTTTTTACTTTGTTAATTAATACCATAGTTACAGTACAGCAACCAAATTAAACTGTATCAAGTCAACTGACAATGTGAATAGTATGAAGAAAATAAAAGATTGTTCAAAAAGAAAAAGAAAAAATCTCCTGCGAAATAAGCTGTGACCTGTTTTGACCTGCACCTCAAAGAATCGGAATCGAGAATCGTTTAGAACAGGAATCTAAATGGAGAATCGGAACCGTTCAAATCCAAACGATGCCCAACCCTACCCCCTAGTTGAGCCACAGCCCCCCTCCAATCGCCTCCTTAACTAGAGCTAGTTAACACTTTCTATGCCACTCACGAGTTTTCTCGGAATTATTAATATCTCGGTGAAAGCCACTCACGAGATTTCTCAGATTTTTTTTTTTTTTTTTGCGATCTGAAATCATATTGCATCACGCGAGCCTACCCTAGTCTACCCGAGTGCCGCCGGCGATCAGATGTGGAAAAAAGCGCCCCCTATCGTCTCCCAGATGACATAAGGGATTTTGGAATGGACTCAATGAAAATGGATGGGGAAAAAAATCCTGTACTCCACATTTTCCAGTCCACTGATGCAGCCGGGGTTATCAGAGTTCATTCTGGAGCCTCTGATGTATCACGTTGGATCTATACACTTATCGATTTTTTCGAATGGTGATCAGGAATTGGAATATACCAGTTGGATACCATCTGATGTCAGGTAAGGATTCTATGTTATCAGTGTTAGGATAATCAGACTCATTTTGATGAAGATATAAGCCGTTTTGTGAAATGGGCTCTTTCGGTTTCACTGTAAAAATCCAAGAGGAAATGAACACGGCGATTATCCGTGCGCGTGATCATCTAGCGTTTATTTGAAAACTATTCATAAATAGGCAGACAAATATCAACGTTCTGGAATATTCCAGTAAAAGACGATTATCATAGAATGGCCCAGAATGGACTGTCTTTTACCTCAAAACGGGTGCTTTTCAAAATGCTCTCAAACGGAAATGAAGCGATAAAAAACCAATCTGCCTTGACAGCACTGACTGGAAAAGGATTCTTTGATAAGCGACGGGCAGATTAGACACATAGCCATAATTAACATAGATTAGGCGATATTAACGATAACATTGGCGCCGATGGTGGCATTCAAGCGCTAACTCTGGCGCCACCTCGTGGCACTGAAAGTGTTAAGCCACAGTAAACCATTAAATATATATTGTCTTCCAATTTCCTACTCATACCGATTACCAAGTTCTCCATATCAACACTTGCTTATAGCGAGTGCTCATGATAAAAGGGATATTTCACTTTAGCAGAACTTGTCAGAAATCTGCAGTCTTACCCCTCTCTAAGGTCATCTACTAACTTAATAAATGAGTGACCACTACTGTCCCCTTTGTCTGTTGTCATCACCACTGGGGTGTAACGGTATGTGTATTCGTCCCGCGAATCTACGGTACGAGGCTCACGGTGCGGTACGGGCAGCCATACGAAGAATATGTCTCATCATACCACTAGGTGAAACTAGGGTTGCACATTTTACAAATCTATGCTCAATATCTTTACTTTACTTTACACTGGCTTACATTGATCTTTAACGTTGAATATTAAGCTTGTATTGCCAAATTTAGATGATGAATAAAACGCTGAAGCTTGTAAATGCACGCACAATGACAATCGGACAGAACAAATAACAGCGCGCACTGACCCTCTGCACTACAAGCTGTTTCTCCCCTCCTCCCTCCCCTCCCCTTACAGGTGTCGGGTGTCCCTAACCATGAATGAATTATATCATGTTTGTAACACAGCAGGGTCATTACAATTTTACAGTTTTTCATTTTCTTGTTCGCCCAATAATGTTAACGAATGGAAAGACACACACAGACACACACCAAGTTGGTGTGTCACTCACCAACACACACGCCAACCTTCTCCCGCGGACTCACAGCTGATCGAAGGGGGGGAAAAAGCAATACTTTTTCCGGACTGATCATCGGAGCTCCTCTCCAGTTGAACTGCTACTGTGTTTAAATCCAAAATATTGATAAATCCTCTGCCATTGTTGTGTAACATGTCATCTAGTCTTCAGTCTCGGCTTCACGTGCAGTTAAAGCCTCTCTACACGTGAAACTGAAACTTAACAAGCCTAAGTTGTTATGGGGGCAGTAATTAATGAATTTACTCAGTGGATGCCTGAACACAGAATGACACCAGTATCACTGACTACCACGGCAAGCCTATAGAAAATTATTAAATTTAATAATAATTATAATAATTATTATAAATATATAATAATAATAAATATCTTTTTCCTGTTGTACCGAATTTCGTACCGAACCGTGACACCAATACCGAGGTACGTACCGAACCGTGGCTTCTGTGTACCATTACACCCATAATCACCACCATTCCACCCAGGTATCAGGCTCATCATTCTCCACCAAGTCTAAATATAATACTTCTGAAGTATAAACAAACTATACAGCAATATTATTCTCTGTAATATATTCTTCCGAGTACTTTTTCAGATAATGTTGCCATTTTCAAATTATCAGTAAAGGAACTATTTCTCACTTGAGGTGACAGTTAGACCAACTGTCAACTTCTCACAGAACGTTTAGAACCTTTCTTCCATCAAGGCAGCATGTAACCATGGTAACCAAATTACATGATCAAACATTACATACAGGGCAAAGATGCACAGCACATCAAACCTACAACAAATAATAACTCTGTAAAGACA
Source organism: Notolepis coatsorum (assembly GCF_963971535.1). Lineage (NCBI taxonomy): Eukaryota > Metazoa > Chordata > Actinopteri > Aulopiformes > Paralepididae > Notolepis > Notolepis coatsorum. The sequence continues at coordinate 55,779,989 of NC_140183.1, read as the reverse complement.
CAAAGTGCCAAAACATACACAGACATTTGACTCAGAATTGTCCGGTTTTCTTTTCAAGTTTGTTTTTTATTTGTCAGAACAAAATACAAGATACTTTATAATGAAATGCTTGTTTCTTATGAGCACCTGGGAGTGTGCTACATACAGTAAAGAGAAAGTAAGTAAAAAGTAGGTAAAGTCAATATACATATATACAATATACAATACAGAGTAAAATGAGTACCAGTGAGGTAGAATGCAGAGGTACAAAACGTGGGGTATGGTGCACATGAGGTATTGAATGTGGTGCAAATCTCTTTAATAGATAAATATAAAGTGTCTAAAGTGAATAAAGTGAGTGGTAAGGTGAGTGTTTGTTTAAAGTGAGTGTGTGCATGCGGATGTGTGTGCAGTGTATGTAGATGGGTTGTTACTTGTCATTGTCATTGAGCATCCTGATGGCCTGGGGATAGAAGCTCCTTCTGAGTCTCTCTGTACTGGCCATGAGGCTCCGGTAGCGCTTGCCTGACCGCAGCAGTTCAAAGAGGCAGTTGTTTGGGTGACTAGATTCTTTGATTATTCTCTTAGCCTTGAAGTTGGCCCTGCAACGCTTGTTATAAACGTCCTGGAGAGTGGGACGCCCACCTCCAATTGTGTGCTCGGCTGAAAGGGCCACTCTGTGTAGTTTGCTGCGGTCTTGTGTGGTGCTATTCCCAAACCAGGAGGTGATGTTACCAGTCAGGATGCTCTCTATTGTGTACGAGTAGAAGTTCTTGAGGATCTTCCGACTCATTTTGAACTTCCCTAGGCGCCTAAGGAAGTAGAGGCATTGTCGTGCCTTCTTCACTACACTGTCAGTGTGTGGTCCATGTCAAGTCCTCGGATATGTGGACTCCGAGGTACTTAAAACTGCTCACTCTCTCGACCGGTGCCCGTTGATGCTGAGGGGGCTGTAGTCCCTGGCCCCCGACCTCCTAAAGTCCACAATCATCTCTTTAGTTTTGCTGACGTTCAGGGAGAGGCTGTTCTTCTGACACCATCGTGCCAGGTCCTCTACCTCTTCCAGGTAGGCCCTCTCATAATTTGCAGAGATCAGGCCCACCACGACTGTGTCGTCAGCAAACTTGATAATTGTGTTGTTGTTCCGCTGTGCCACACAGTCATGTGTGTACAGCGAGTAGAGGAGGGAACTCAGAACACAGCCCTGGGGGGCCCCGTGTTGAGAGTGATGAGGAGATGCAGTTGCCTGCTCTCACCGCCTGGGGTCTTCCTGTCAGGAAGTCCAAGACCCACTGGCAGAGGTCATAGTTCAAGCCCAGGTCCCTGAGCTTGGCTACGAGTTTGGAGGAGACTATGGTATTGAATGCAGAGTTGTAGTTGATGAATAGCATTCTCACATAGTTTCCCTGCCTTTTGTCCAGGTGTGATGCTGCTGTGTGCAGCACATGGGCTATGGGCCTATGGCGTCCTCCATATGCAAATTGCAGGGGGTCCAGGGTGTTGGGGAGGGAGGAACAGATGTAGCCCTTCACTAGCTTCTCAAAGCACTTCATGGCTATGGAGGAGAGAGCTACAGGGTGATAGTCGTTGAGGCAAGCGGGCGCAGATTTTTTGGGTACAGGGATAATGGTGGACTTTTTCAGACAGGTGGGGATGACAGCCTGTTCTAAGGACAGGTTGAATACTGGGGCGAGTTGGTCGGCACAGACTTTTAGGACGTGGCCGGGGATACCGTCCGGTCCTGCTGCCTTCCTGATATTCACTTTCTTAAAGGTCCTCCTCACCTCATGTTCTGTTATCCTGAACACTGAGTCTCCACCGGCAGTGGCTCCCCTTTCTATTTCAGTGGTCTGTGTTGTTATTCACAGCCTCAAACCTTGCATAGAAGGTATTTAATTCATCTGCCAAGGTGATATCATTGTTCAGCTTGTGGGAGGTGCCTTTGTAATCGGTCATTGTTTTGAGGCCCTGCCACATACCTCTGGAATCAGCCTGTTCAAATTGAAGTTCAACCTTATCCCTGTATCACCTTTATTCCTCTATTACTGTCCTCCTTAGGTTGTTTTTCGCTACCTTGTGTTCGTTCAAGTTGCCTGTCACAAGCCCAGTGTTGTAGGCTGAGGTGCGTGCTTTCAGAGCCTCACAGACGGATTTATCTACCCAGGGCTTTTGGTTTGGGAAAACTCTAATTGTGGTGGAGGGGATTGTTTCTTTTACTAGTGTACCAACAAAGTATAGCACTGTTTCAGTGTAATCGTTTATATTATCGGTGTTCTCACGGAACATGCTCCAGTCTGTGCACTCGAGTGCCTCTTGCAGCGTGTTCTCTGATTCCAGACCAACGCTTCGCTTCTCGTGTTACTACGAGAACGAGCTTGATACTTTATCTGTACTGCATAAGAAAGATGGCGGCATGATCACATTTGCCGAATGGACTACGAGCCTGTGACTTGTACCCATCTTTAAATTGCAAGTAGCAGTGGTCTAATATATTCTCGCCTCTGGTGGGACAAGTCACATGCTGATGGAAATTCGGTAAAACTTTTTCAAGATTTGCCCTGTTGAAATCACCCCGTGACCAAATAGCAGCGTCAGCATTAGCTGTTTGGTGTTTATTTACCTAGTCATGTAACTTTGAAAGCGCTTCCACAGTGCTTGCTTGAGGTGGGATGTACAATCCAATCAAAATGACCAACGTTAATTCTCTCGGGAGGAAGAACGGTCGGCATTTGATTGTTATATATTCCATGTTTGGGGAGCAGTGGTTTGATAATTCCTTCACGTTGCCTGGATCACACTATTCATTGTTCAACATGAAAGCTATCCCTCCGCCGCGTTTCTTGCCCGATTCTTCCACTCGGTCCTTGGACAAAGAAGTTATCTGATGGTTTTATTGCATGGTCCGGGACATCTGGCGTCAGCCAGGTTTCGGTGAAGCACAGAACGTTGCAGTCTCGAATGTCCCTTTGGAATTTAATCCTCGCTCTGATGTCGTCCAGTTTGTTCTCGATCGATTGAACATTGGCCAGTAGTATGGAGGGCAATGGCGTTTTGTGTCTCCTGGATCACAGTCTGTTTCGGACTCCGGCTCTCTTTCCCTGTCGTCTTCCCTGCTTGTGGGGGCTGTTGTTCCTTCTCAAGATTTCGCCAGGCCATTGTTGATCTTCGGCGAGCCGATCCAGAGAGCGATCCAAGCGGTGAGTGTATTTAATTTATAAGTGACTGACGGTCATATACATTTGTTGCACCAACAGTTGTTACATCAAAAACACGTAAAACTATAGAAATGTACAAAATTAAGCACAGTCTCGACAGAGCCCAGAGAGAGGCGGCTGGACAGTGCAGCGCCATTTTGTTTTTTTCCTTTTTGTTTATACTTCAGAAGTACAATATTTAAACTAGGTCCCAGAAATTAATGGAAGTGAACCTGGGAGGAATGATGTTGACAACGAACGACAGAAACAGCAGTGGTCGCTAGCTTATTTATAGATTACTTTAAATAGAGATAATACTGCTGAAAAATTACAAGTTCTCCAAACGTGAAATATCTGTTTAGGTATCCATACTCCTAATGGAGTACCTGCTACGTGTCGAGCTGTAAGCCCTCCCTACCTGAGATGACCTCTCCACCGTGGCCAGACTTGAGGCAGGAGAAGACTGTGCTCTGGTTGTGGGCACAGTCCACACAGGCCTGGACACACTGCTGCAGCACCGAGGAGGCCCGGCCTGGCCCAAAGTGATCAGGCAGCTGCTGGACCCGCCGCTGGTCCAAGTGGGGACCCGCCTTGCCGTACTTGTTTAGGTACACGCATACTGGAAGGTAAAAAATACCCACAAAGTTGAGTTAAAGGTGCTTATAGATAACATTCAGCCACTAGATGTCACACTACTAGAGCACCAGCATGTAATTTATCCAAACAGGTGCATTCCACAGGGGGAAATGGGAAGTAGAGAGGGGATACATGCCTGCAACATATAAACAACAACATTTATTTTGGACCCGCAAACATTTTTTAAATGATAAATTCATGAATAAAATGTCTTTTTTTGGGGGGGAAAAGCAATACTTTTATTCCACACCTTTCTAAAAGCTATGTGGATGTATTATTATTATTATTATTATTATTATTATTATTGTTATAGTTTTAATATAAATGATTCCTTTATGTATAAATGTTATCTATAGCCCCTTTAACATTTTGTACACGCACAAACATTTGTGTCGATTAACACTGTGACTTACTACTAATACTACAGTAACATAAGCAGTAACTCAATAGTAATGTACTTTTTGAGTCGCATCATGTATAATAATGTTCTGGCACTCCAGGTCTGTGGGGTGCTCTCTGTACCTGTGGGCGCCTGTAGTGCAGAGTTGGGGATGGTAGCGTTGTCCAGGGGCACAGTACTAGTGTCAGGCTCTGGGGTGCTACTTGTAGGGGATGTGGGCACTGGGTTAGGAGCCACCCGTGGCTTTCTCTGGACACACACACACACACACACACACAATGTTACCAATTGTATTTGATGTGACCACACAGTACAATAAAATACAAATCATACATTGTTAAGCCAATTGATAGTTGACAGAGAAACGCACTTCTCTCATTCTAACACACACACACACTCTACACATGACCTTCAACTTGTACACACACACACACACACAGCCTTCTCATAAGTATACGTCATTATCCAGATATCTCTGTACATCATATCTATAATTCCAAATATCTCTGTACATCATATCTATAATTCATGTTATATGTACGTCAATGCTCGACTTGTTTTGTCTACTCTCCTGTATAAATATGCCGTTAGCTTGCCATTCTACAGAGATCTATGGCCATTGCTGTAACCGAGGTCTCTCCATGTTGCCACATGTCATTCTGTTAGTAAACGGTATCCTTAATCAAAGACTCTGCTATCTGCCTCTGTGAATAATCTGGTCAAATAATTCCACATCAGTCATCATGAAATAAACATTTTCTGGTAATACTGGGAATTCTTGTTGGACGAGACACTATGGTCATACGTAACCAGTAACAAAACGGTGTTTCTCTATGTTAATGCAGATGGAATGTGTGGTGTTACTTTGCTGCCAGGCTTGGGTCCTCTCTTCTTTGGGATCTTGATGGGTTCTGTCTGGTTCTGGTTCTGGGCCTGCGTCAGAGCCACCCTCTGGGCCCAGTTGGCGGGAAGTCTGCCCCTAGGCCGCCCAGGGCCCGTTACCGGTCTTCCTGGACCAACCATGCCTCCCTCCAGCCAGCCCGTTCTCTTAGCCCAGCCCATCTACAGACAAGAAGGATGAAAATCACATCAACTCACACAAATAACCATTGTAACCGTGAGAATATTTGCCTGTAAATTCTAACTCCATGCTGTATGTTGAGGATCCAGGACACATGTCCAGTTTTCAGTCATGGCAACACATTCACTCCATCTCTATGTGAAACTCAATAGTAAGTGACTGCACTTACATCAGCTGTGGGTAAGTCAGCTGTGGGTAAATCAGCTGTCGATACCATTGCAACATAAAGATGTTTAAAATCAGTTATTACAATAGTGAATAACCAATTGTCAGTGTGAAACAGGGTGAAACACTAAAACATTTTTGGATACAAATTACAATGCCAGGGGGAAGTATTGCAATGTATTTTAGTTTGGATTTTTTTTTTATTCTCTTAAAACAGGCAGCTTAAAACATAAAGATGTCCCTGACTTGTCGAGGTCCAGACTTTCTAGGTTTTTCCCTGACCGTGGGAACCCTGTACAAAGTAAAGCAACTATCCATCCTCGAGCGCCAAGTCCAGACCCAGACTTCTATCGGAGCCTACCTTGCTGCCGGGCTTGGGCCCTCGTTTCTTAGGCATCTTGATGGGCTCCGGGCCCTTGGCCGGCTGTGTGCTCTGTGGTGCCACCGCGGGGCACTTCTGACCCCAGGGCCCCGTCAGCTTGGTTTTCCTGCGGCCTGGTTTGCGCCCCCGCTGCCCCGGGGGTCTGCCCACCGTGGGGGTGGGATGCATGGCCGGACTCTCCACACTCCCGTCTGTCAAGGCCCCAAGGCTCTTAGGTAATACTACTGGAAGGAGACCGAGAAAGGAGAGGCGGTTTAGAGGCGGTGGCACAATCACTGACGAAGAACTACATGAAAAACTAGTCAAGACATAGAAGAAACCAGCTACTGTCATCAAAGGCAAGTCAGTTCTACAAACCATGATTCAAACAATAGAGCCAGACCTGCACAACCAACAATGGCTGTTGGTAATGCACTCATAACTGTCCATGAACTGTAGGCGCGGTGTTCAAACAACTATTGGTTCATTGAAAAGCATTTGAACCATACAGTGAGTACTACACGAGACATGCCGCTCAGACTGACGACCACACACACCCAGACAAGTCTTTGTGTTGAGAAAAGCTGTGATGACCCAGTTTGCTTTCAACGGGTGTGAACAAAGGAGGTGGCTTGTATTACTCTCTCACAGCATTGTGGATGATCAAAGAAGGAGCAATGAGACCCAGGCCATGGTTACACTGGGGAATACAGCAACATTTTTGTTGCTGAATGATTATGTTTGCTGTCCAAGTTAAAAAGAAACACCGTTTTGGCAGGAAAACGCGTTGTCCTACTGGCAACGCTGAAAAGGTGTTTCCGTTTTGGATACTCGCCGACAATGGTGCCATGTAATCTGCGTGAGCCGGATACGGAGCCGTTGTTGCTCAACGCCAATGCGCAGTAGAGACCTGCACGGTTATTTCCAGTGTTTACAGCAGAGCTGTCCCAAGTAGCTGCGGCTACCATGTGTTGTCAAGTTATTGTTATAAGGTGCCCAGTCCAAGCTACAACAGTCTGCATTCCCTTAACAATTGTTTGTATTGAGCCGTATTGTACCCATTCTGCAATCTGTTAAATAAAGTTTACATCCATTCATTCTGCTAGCATTAACGTTACCAAGCTGCTAGCCACAATGCTATACTGTTATAATGACATATACCAATCACGTTAGCACGTAAGCTAACAAACTTCGCTGCTAGCCACAATGCTATACTGTTATACTGGCATATCCCAATCACGTTAGCACGTAAGCTAACAAAATCGGCGACAATCTTTTTGTGAGACTAAACTCCGCTCTTGGTGGTCAATTGTGTTGATGTTAGTTTTGTTTCATCAACAAATGAGAGGCAAAACACACAGTGAATGTATCCGTTTTGTTTATTGTACTTTTATTGCACTTTCTTTGCTGAAAAATAAATGCTACGTTGGCTAAATGGCTCACGCGAGGCATTTAAAGATGGTGGATTGTTGATTTTTAGCAGGAAGTGTATTGGCACATTCAACTTTTCTGATTGGTTGAAAAATGCCCTTCATGTTTGAACTACATCGCCACCTACTGCTTTGGCATTGTACTACATGTATATACATCACTGTGCTCAGGAGGCAAAAACAATGTCTAACTTGCCTGCCATTACGTTGCGTTCTGAAAAGCGAAACTGACCCTGAAAACAAAACGAAAACTGGCCATAGTGTAACCGCTTGTCTCTCTCTCTCTCTCTCTCTCTCTCTCCTGGAGATCATTGTAAGCACTTTCGTGACTCGATCATTGATAACGTGGAAAATATGCTCTTTAGACATCTTCCTAGCTCATTACAGCTCAAAATAGACATTTAACTCCGAACGTTTCAAGACAATGGAAAGAGAGTTATTTTCACGTATGGTACTGAAGATGCATGATGGCAATAATCTCTCAAATAGGCTACAGTTAGAAAAACAGATCAAATTGAGCCCAGTATTAGCGTGATCAATTCTGCTATCAGGTTCATCTGTTAACTCATTGACCGCCATGCTGTTTTCCCATCTCTACTCCATGGCGCCAGCGTTATTGACCATTTTAGCGATGTTTGCGGACCCATCGTGTGTTCTGTATTATAGCTATGGAGACAATAGTATGGCTCATTTGACAGGCATTGTTCATAGTCCAACACTGACTAACCAGTTCATTTCTACATACTTTAGTTTGTGCGCTATTCCATGCTAAACATGACCCCTTTCCAAAATAATCCAGTATTTTTTCCTAGATTGCGAGATATGATGCGTTATATGCATTATGCCCAAATTGTTCGGGTTGCTCGCCTGAAACTCCAAATACTTTTACCTCGAAACTGCGATCGTTACCAAAAGCATGTTTAAGTCCGGTAAAATACGACACTGTGATCGGTACAAAAGCATGTTTTAGGTTAAAAAGAATACCAGCAGGTTACCTAAAATAGACCTTACCTCAGTCAGACGGTACTTCAAAATGAATAAATCCCAGTCATCCCATGGCGATCGCAATTACTCGTGTATATTGGGCATGGCTATCAGACCGGAAACAATAGGTCTGAGGCACCAAATCTCTGACCGATTTCTATGTCCTGGTCCACTCCCGAGGCGGAAGCAGCCGGAGGTAACTCAGTACTGGAAGACAACTGATATCCCCAGTTCAAAAGGTAGGCGATACTGCCACCTGGCAAGATTCAATCGTCATTGCAATTCCAATGTAGGCAGCTGTGCCAGGGAGACACAGGCAGCTCCGAGCCAGTGTTTAGAACGGGGATCAAAGGAAAAAGATCAAAGTATCCAAACACGAGTACTCGTTTTTTTGCGCTCAAGCGTTGGCGACAAAACACAAGTATACTCGTTTTTGGCGCCCAATGAGTTAATAGTCTGATGTTACAAACTTCTCAATTTGTAACATCAGGTTCCTTTTAACATCAACAAGTAACCACGTTCCGTTTCATCCATAAAAAGGGACAGACAGCCCTCTATAGAGAAATAGGGGGAGTGTGAAAGAAAAAGAGACACAAGTGGGATCTTAGAAAAAAAAGAAAGAAAGACAGACAGAAGACAAACTGCAAGAACAAAGTTCATTTTCTCTCTGTCCTCTTCATGCCAACCTAAAGAGGCTTGACTGCTGTTCAAACGATTAGGATATAACTTCTAGGAAGAACCATTAGGATATAACCTCTAGGAAAAACGACTAAGAGATAACCTCTAGTAAAAATGACTAGGAGATAAGCTCTAGGAAAAATTACTTGGTTATAACCTCTAGGAAAAACGACTAGGAGATAACCTCTAGGAAAAACAACTAGGAGATCAGTTCTAGGAAAAAGCATTAGGATATAACATCTAGGAAGAATGACTAGGAGATAAGCTCTAGGAAAAAGCATTAAGATATAACATCTAGGAAGAATGACTAGGAGATAACCTTTAGGAAAACGACTAGGATATAACCTAAAGAGGATTGGCCATGGTTTATATAAAAACGACTAGGATAATATAAAACACACTTGACATATGGAAGGCTTCAGAAGAAGGCCTAATAAATCAGTAAAGCAGCCTGCTGCTGTGAGACCCGGTGTTCAGATTTATCTCTTAACCTTCCCACCCGTGGGAAACACACCCAGCCTTTCCTTCCTAGTCATATCAAAACAACAACATGCATATCAACCAGAACTATGAGAAAGTGTGCAAATAAGCACCTCATCATAGTTATGTGCACTGTGCCCACACACACGCACACGCACGTATAGACTAAACTGTAGAGGTATTTGTCCTGGTTCAGCCCTGGATAGATTTACGAGAGGAGCAGCCACATCCATTAGCACATGCCTTGGCCTGCGGTGCTCATGCTCGGGTCCTAATATAGGCTATACACTCTAGTTATGTTCACTTTCACAGGCACACAAAATAATGCAATGGCTGGTCTGTTAGCCATCATTATCTTCAAGTTCAACAGCGGAGAGAGAGCCCTTGAAGAAAGTCTGAGACACAAAGGGTTGATCCTTAACAGCCCAAGAAAATAAATCTCCAAGTGCTAAAATGATTCCACTAAGTTCCGCTGATATCAATGCATATATAGACACATGCACAGAATCCCACAACAAGCGACCCCTTGTCTGTCTCACTGCCTGAGTGCATTGGGTTCATCGAGTTCACCACCACAACAACTACCACCACCAGCTTCATATTACAGGGAAGAGGATTTCTAGAGTTTTGCAACTTAGTGTATCCACAAAGCATTTCTCCCCCCTCCATTAATTCCTACTCACCTCTCTTCTCCAGCAGGCAAAATCTAAGGTCGCTTTCGCTCTCTCTCTCACTGCTCAGCTGTTCACTCCTTCACCCTCTCCTCCTATCCTGTTCTCCCACTTTTCCTCCCTCGCCCCTCCTTCCTCTTCCTTCCGTCCCTCCCTCCCTCATCATCCTCCTCCTCTCTCCACCTCCCTCCGCTTGACAAGACAATGTAAACAGTAGGCCTTTACATAATATATATATCTCTGCTTTCTCTTCTGTCTGGGGCATCTAATCAGCCTTTTTCTTGCCAGGGTGCCAGCAGTGAGGCCCACAGAGGGGCACCCAGCATGGCCCAACTGCTTCATGCCCTCCAACTGTGCCAGCTGGGTGAGCGCCAGGACTCTCATAAAACACTAACGGTTTACAAGGACTAGTCATCCCTTCCTCCCCTTTCCCTCCTCTGTTTGCCCTCCTCCTTCACATCCTGTCATCCGTCGACACAAGGGAAAGAGGAGTACAGTTCTCTCTCTCTCTCCTAAACTAACAGCTTGTAAGTAGGGGTGTAACAACGCATCGATCTGGATTGACGTATGGATATCATCCATGATATTGAAAACGTAGATACAATAAAATATTCCTTTATCGATCCCCTTGGGGGAAATTCAGGAATCATAGCAGCATGGGGGAGGGTATGGGCACGGTAATAGAAGAAAATCATTTTAAAGATATTTTATTTTGACATTCCCGTGGCATGTCACCGCTCTGTTCCAAGAGCACCGCCTTCCTAAACTTTCAAACAGTGCTAGCACCAGGCAAATAACGGCAAGCAGCCAAGAAAAAGACAATGAGGATATTTACTCCCCTCTCGGGAATAAATCGGCAGTGTGGAAACATTTTGGATCTGGGAGAAAATACGTGTTTTGGGCAGAAGTGAAAAGGGTTGTGTCATTTTCCCACCACAGCACGGTAGCAACCGCAGTTTTGAAAGAGTAGCAGAAGTTGCCTGGGATTCCAGAACGCAAACTGAAACAAGACATGCGCAACATGCAGTTGGTTTGATGTGTTGGTGTGGTTTTTGGAGCATCGAACTGCAGTGTGCACTTCACTCCTGGACAGAAAACTAAGGAAAAGCACAAATTATGTAAATACACTCAACGATAGTGACATCACTGATAGTGACATCACTGCAGCTGAAGACTTTTAAGGAGGTTAAGGAGTATTTAAGTATCTCAGAGGAAGGCTCCACTTTAGTAACGGAGATGAAGCAGACTATGGCCAGGGAGCTTTAACAGTGCAGCAAGACACAACATTCAAGAAGTTGTCATTTTAAGTGAGGAGGAGAGAGATGCAACTTTCCTGTCTCATACGTGAGGCTGCAGAAATATGATATTGTCTCATATTGATCGCAGGCCCCTGAATTTAATTGAAGTCGTATCATGGGACACTTTATGAAAAGATATTTTGTTGTGACTCACTTATCACGCACAATGGTGCAGACATTCACTGGACTTTAGGAGCAGAGTGAGGGCTCCTTTAACACAATGAGCGCCACGCATCATGAGCATCTTATACGTCTCACTGCCAGTAATGTAAGCCTATGGAGTCGCTCACCTTCTTTGCAGGGCTATAACTTTTTAAATATTATAGCTATATCGACATTACTATGGCCCATTCAACATCGGGTATCCATCGTTCCCGATGTGGGAACGTTATATTTTCCCATTCATACATTGTCGTGTTAATACCGTCGTGAATATAAGTATGTTTTTAGAGTGTAGAGCAGTCATTCCTAGAATGCGAGTTATAGGCCCTGACGCATATTATACATAATTGATTGGCGTTTCGTTCCTATACACGCTATATTAAAAAATTCAAATGCATATGATCGGTATACATTATGCTCCATCATGCGTGAAGGAAAGGGGGGGGGGGTCGTTTATGATTCCTTGATTGTCAGTAATGGCTTTCTTTAGTACGACATCATACGTTGATCAGATGGATTGCAATGAAATAAATGGACAATCAAGCTGGAATTAACGTTAGATTCCTCTTACCTGTGGCCGATGAGTCTGGAGAAAAAATATTCCAATTATTTGACTTCCATCTGCTAGATCCATTTTCCGTTTGTACAACGCAATAAACGCCGAAAGCATATTGATTCTTGCGTCTCGAAAGCAATCCAATGCACTAGAGTGTTTGTCTGGATCCACATAACAAGAGAGCTCTGCCTGGAACATTTTCCCCAATGCACCGAACGCACCATCCGGTTGAGAGTGGAGTGCAACTCGCCCGAAATCCACCAGGCGGCGGTATTGAGCCGTTGCAATATCCGACAGAGTCCACAGTCTCCCGGAGCCTTGCTGGATGAATTATGAATGCCAATAGCGAATAAAGGAAATAACAATCATAAAAATGAGTAAACTTGTTATTGGCGTTATTAGATTGGCGCAGAAACTGTTAACACTTTGGGTGCCAAAAACGAGTTAAGTCGTTTCTGGGCCTAAGTCGCTCAGTGCCAAAAACGACTTAAGTCGTTTCTGGGTCGTTTTTCCCTTTTTTTGATATTTTTATTCATTATCCACCCAGGGAGCCTGTTGTTACCATAGGGAATGAGTCTGAGGTCCCCAAGGTGCAATACCGGCCGCATCCCGCTAGACGGCGGTATCGAGCACCCTTTGTAAGTTTGTAACCTTGTATCTTCGCCTGTGGGACGGCCACATGTCTCGGGTTTCATTTTTCCTTGTCGGCCGAGGCGAACCGTTATCCCGGTTCCATTGACGCGCGTCAAATATCCCCAATCCATATGTTGTGGTGGATTATGCCATGGACCAAATCGACATTGGATGTACCAGATGGCGATCAAACAATTGGAATATTATTTTTGGAATACTCCCGATCACAGGTAAGAACGATCCGACGTAAATTTTAGCTTGATCCTGCAATGCTTTTAGACCGATCGGGCTGATAAGCGTTTTTAGTGTTCAATACGAATGCCGTTACTGACAGTCAAATCATCAGAAACAACCCCTCCCCCCCCTTTCATGCATTCATGATGGACCATAATACCTGTGACATAGATCTGATTTAGAAATAATAGCGTGTACAGGCAAGAAATGGCAACTTTACACCCCCTACTTATAAGCCTGGCTGCATATTCCTGGATATTTAACAAAACAAACTAAAAAGATTTAACAAAACCATTATCAGGAGAAATATTTTTCCCATTAGTTTGAAATGGTCACAATAAAAAAATTATGTAACAACTCTTGACAGGATGCATGCAGAGCCGGCAGGATTCAACATGGAACATTCTTTATTAAATTGTTTTTATGAATAAAATAGCTAGTAGTTACAGCTGCTGAGCTATATAGATAATCTCCATGTGTTATCTCTCCACTCCACGTTATGTTAGTGCTTGATTAATGATTTTAGAAAATGTCAGCTAATGAAGTGACTACTTAAAATCATTAAACGTACAGAGACATGCACACACAGAGAGAGAGAGAGAGAGAGAGAGAGAGAGAGAGAGAGAGAGAAAGAGAGGCTCAGCCCCTCCCATTCCTCATAAAATCACAGAAGATCCCTATTACAGTATTACACACAGAATACGAGCTGCTACCCTCACATAGGCTCTTCAGATCCCCCAAGTGGAAACTGAAAAGATTAAAAAACGAATTTGTTCCACATTCAATATGCCTACTTAACAAGCAGGATAGAAATGTGGTCCAACCTACACGGGATAGGACAATATAAAAGGGTTGTGCAAATTCAAAATAACGTTGGACATATGACACTGCCACATCAAATTAATGATGTTGGTCGGGAAGGAAGGGGTTGTTTCTCTGATGTCTCGTCTCTATGTCTGTCTATGCTGTAACATGGTTGTCCTATAATGTTCTTCTTTGTAACACAGTATTGTGTTCCGACACAAAACAAATGTCTGTATCAACAGACAATAAATAATGATCTTATCTTATCGGAAAACCAAACGTATCTTCGCCCAGACTCCGCTGTGAGCAGCTTCAGGGTTAGGGTTTTGGGACCAGCTTGATTGATATTAACAGGTAACGTTAGTTTTGGTCATCGAACTATCAGCTTGATATAATCTTTACTATAATCTTTGTGCTCCTAAATATTTTTTCAGATTCCCACACATCTATTTTAGTTACAAATGCTCCTGAAACGCACCGTCATCTTGGCTTTAGACAGAATCATGAGCGGACAATGTGGAAAACTGCTTTGTTGAGTGTTCAGCTGACACTGTTGCAAAGCGTGCGCTCTCCCTCTCACGCACACTGCTCCAGTCACGCATCCACTCAACTCTATTATTAGCTATTATTCTAAAAGTATCGATACTAATAAAATGGAGTATTAGACTGTTTTAACTGCTGGGTATCGCAATACTTTTGTAGTATCGGTGTATCACACAACCCAACATCAATTAAGTTACGCATTGGATTTGTATGTACAAGGTAACACCTCAATCTAATTATTTTAATTTATTATAATCATGGGACATATTCACAAATATTCTGTTTGGTCTGTAGCTGGAAAATATGCTTTTTGGAACTTCTTTAACCTATCATAAAGCTAAATATAGGTCTATTTTACACCAGTGTTTACAAATATTTCTACATTACATCATTTAACTGTTGTAAAGTGTTAGTCTTTGTGTTAAGAACTGAGTCGATCGACATGAGGATGAAAACATGTCTCCATACAGAATATTTATTTTAATTTATTTATTTTTTGGTGGTGGGGCCACCCCTTTGTTTACACTTGGATCACTGACTGGGTGCTTTCAAATATAAAATACCTGGTTAGCATTGGATGTGTATGCACAAGTTAAAATGTTAAATACCAGGTAGATTGTACCTAGGTTGTACTTTAGATTGTATATTGTATATTCCCCTTTACTTACTTTTTTTTACTGTATGAAGCACACTCTCAGGGGCTCATACAGAACCAAGCATTTCACCATAAAGTATGTGTATTTTATTGTGACAATTAACACATTTACGGCCATTCGATATCCCCATCTAGCTATAGCTGGGCCAGCTTTCCATTACACACTTTCACTGTGCGTCACGTTGTTTGTAGAGCTAAATCTATATTTTATATTATAGCTATGGATACAATATCATGGTCATTTGACAGTAAGAACCTTCCGTTCAAGATGCAAAATATTTTTTATTTATAATTTTACCATTCATACGTTCCCGTTTTATACCGTGGTGAATATGAGTGTTATTTCGGAATGATCAGGGCTAATTCCTGTGAGGCTATTTATAAACCGCAACGTGTATTATACCAAATCCATTGGCGTTTTGTCCCTACACACGCTACAATTAAAAAATCAAATGCATATGATGGGTATTATGTTTCATCATGAATGCATGAAAGGGGGGGGGGGGGGGGTCGTTTCTGATTAATTGATTGCCAATAGCGGCATTCGTTATTACCACAACATACGCTGATCAGGGAGATGGCTATGAAAACAATGTACGATCAGGCTGAAATTGACGTAAAATGTGGCCGGTGGGATTCCAAAAAGAATATTCCAATTATTTGATCGCCATCTGGTAGATCGTATGTCCATTTGGTCGACGACATAACCCACCACAGCATAATGAATCGGGGGTGCCGAAAACGATTCAATGCGATCAGGTGAAGCCCTAGGTTCAGGTTAGTAGAAAAGAGCGCCCGGAGCGTTTTCAGTGTGGCACCCGGTCTGGAACAGGGGTTACTGCACTCTCGATACAGCGCTACTAGCAGGATCTGGTCGGTACTGCACCTTCGGAGTCCCAATATGCCTTTTACATGCAAAATACAGCTCCCCGACATTGAATAGGGTATTAAATCGAATAAAAGGGAAAACGATCTTGGCCGTTCCGCTGGCGCCCAATAACGTATATATACACGTGGTTGGCCGGGACGGTGTTAATAAACAAACTTGAACTTGAGCCTATATGTTGGATTCATTATCTTGGTCATCTTGTGTTTGGTCATTGGAAATGTGATTGGGGCAAGTTATTCTGAGGGTGTATCAATGACAGAGAAATTAGAAGAGGGATTCTGATCGTCTCTTCTGTCAGGAGAATTGTAAAACAGTGACAGCCCTAAAGCAGCCCCCCCCCCCCCCCCCCAGGTTCAGACCTTTGGTGCCGGGCGGCTGCAGGTTGTCCCCGGTGAGGGCACACCAGCCCACAGGAAAGACGTCGCGGGAGTCGTACCGGCAGTAGTAGTCAAAGGCCCCCCGCCAGCCGTCGAAGGTGACCAGCACCTCCACGCCGCGTAGGGCGCCCACTGTGGCCGGGCAGATGAAGTGAGGGTTCTTCCGGTCCACTGCCTCCAGCTTCGTGCCCACCTGGAAGGAGTTCTGCTCCGGGGCGGGGGGCTCCTGCTGGGGGTTGGGTGGGACAGAGAAGGAAGGGGAACAGGAAGGGTTCAGGTACGGACGTTGGTCTCCAGTGTATATGAGTGAGTGTGATGTATGTTTGTGCATGAATGTTTTTAATATTTTTTTTTAATCAACATTTTCAGTTTCCACATCAATGTAAATGTGCCAGTTAGCTAATGAGCTAGTTTTCCTCCACACTCCCTGTCTAACATGCATGTCTTTTGGTGTGGGAGGAAACCCACGCAAAAGCAGGCAGCAGTGCTAACCACCATGCCGCCTATAATGTATACTTGATTGAAGGCTGTTGCGCGCCTGTGTGGTTGTAGGTGTGTGTGTGCTGAGCTTGTGAGCCTTGTACAGGTACCTTGTGAAAGATGCGTGTGGGGGCCATCTCAGCCCCATTGAGGGTTTTCAGGAGGAACATGGGCCAGGAGGATGCATTCAGCCGGAAGCCTGGAGGGGAAGTGGACAGATATAGCTGTAATATCTTTTCAATAACATCATCACAAGGGTTAATATCAAACTCATTGTTGTCATTCACTGACACCTAGTGGAGAAAAAAAAGAAAGAAAAACTCACTGAAAACATCAAAACATCAAAGAATATCCACAACCCATTAGGCTTCTTCATACAGCCTTATCTGTTGATGGATGGGAAGATGTGGATGTACCCATTAATTTCAATGTTAAAACTTCACTATAGAAATACTGTAACTGAGGGGTACAATTCCCTGACTGTATTACTAGATATGATACTTACTACCACTACCTTTGTACTTAATATTCGGCCACCCAGTACTCGGCATAAATATATTATGATGAACACTGTCACGTAGATGAAACGGATCCAACACAAATGTACGAATTAGAAATAGGTCTTTATTTCTACACAGCGATGGTGTGTAGAGCAAGCACTTAATCAAATCAATCACATTTATGAATGGGAATTAGTATGCACTTTTATGGCAAGAGTATTCGTCAGTATATCAATAGAGAATGTCCAATCTCTGAAGGCGCAGGTGGTACATATACGACCTGGAATAGTTTAAGGAATAACAGCAATGATACTTTAATGATTATAGGCTGGATACACTAGGGGGGGGGTTAATCCGGTCGCTTGTAAGCCGACAGGAGTAGGAAGGGGGGGGGGGTAGAATCCGGCTGCCTCATCCGGCCAAGGGTATCCCAGGTGAACCCACTGTAGTGCCGTTCAATGCGCCGGCGATCCTTGGACCACAGATGAAAGCAGGTGGACTCTTTGTGGGCCGGCGTCCTCCGGTCCACGGAGGAGAGACGTGAAGCGACCTCGTCTTGCAGAGCGTCTCCTCACCTTGCGTCCTCTCCAGGGGGGGGGGGTTCCAACACACGGCAGTGTCGGGGGTCTTTATCCATGGAATAATCAACGTATACAAAGCATAATCCGTGCCTGGGAAGGCGGGCTGTCGTCGGTAGAATAATCCGGTATACAGGTCCACTCGCTCGTCGGCTCTGGGGCTCCTCGGGTGCAGCTTCACGTGGGGTCAACCACCCTGGATAAGCAGCCAGTTCTCTGCCCGAAACGATGGGGTACTGACTACGGTAGTATTCTCACCGCACGAAGCACTATATATTAACAGACTATTATTAGCTTAATAGACTACGTCCAACTCGACGATATAGTGCCAAATATGACTATTCAAATATTAATATACACGATGTCTCAATACCGATGGTAGGCGAACTTGGCCTTACTCCCACACGTGGCGTCGCGGGGAGGCTTTACGTCTGTGACTCTATTGGAGGGTAAGAAACTGGACTGAAAAGGAAGTCCTACTTTAGTAGCGCAGTATATATACGCACTATGAACAAATAGTCCCATTAGTGGTGCGGTAGCCAGATTCCTACGCGGAACTAGGACTTGTTCGTACATGTTGAGCGGTACGTTTGAACTGGGTCTGAGGGGTATGGCAGCCTGGCACCAAGGTCTCGACCAATAGTAGAATGGAGACTATTATGGGATGTTCAGTAGGCTAGAATGGATATTCAATGCATATTGTACAAGGAATATACAAGGGATATCAGGGAATATTAGAGAATATACAAATACAATTAAATATATATATATAAATAAATATATATATTCGGTTTAATCTGGCCCTTCACAACAGCCACCCCCTGATTGGTCCCAGACCTAATCAGTTAAACAGAGACAGATTAATCGCGTTGTCTATTTACACATAAGGGTTTGCTGTAGGGGTCAGTCAACTTCACAAAGTCATAGGGTTATAGGGTCATGGTCATCATCGATTGTGTCTGGGAGTCGGGGCAGTTCTATGAGCCTCGCCACGGGACGGGTGTAAGTGCGACCCTGGACAAGCACTTCAGCTGCTCGGACCTTGCCGTCGGCACCGGTGATCACTTTGCTTACGCGGCCGGCCGGCCACATAGCTCTGGGCAGTGATTGATCAATAATCATGACGACTGTTCCTTCTGTCAAATTGTCTCTCTCCTTTACCCACTTCTGGCGGGTCTGTAGAGACGGTAGGTAGTGCAGTAGGAAACTGCTCCAAAACTTGTCGGCTAATACTTGGCTGTACCTCCACATTCGTCGGCCGTTCGCTTCTTCAGGCCGGTACATTGTCTGGGGCAGGGTTCGAAATTAACGGGGGCTTGGGGCAAAATGCCCTCGAAAATTGACCAAATGCCCTTGATAATTAGTTAAGCGGGGCAAAAAAAGCCCCAGACAGTTTACTAATTATATATATAATTATATATATGCTCTACAGTGCGTATTTGCCCCTAATAATATGTGTGTGTGCACACCGGAAAAATCATTTACTTGCAGTGCGAGACAGACGAGTGATTGTGAAGATTACAAAACAGCTCCGCTGTTAATAGTTCAGATTGAAACTGGACTGAAATTCAGTTTTTGGGTGGAATGTTTGTTCCAAGGAGGAGGGAGGCGGGGCCCGCTGCGTGTTACAGGGAGATGCTTCCAGGCACTTGAGAGGTGCGAACACAGAGAGAGCGCTCTGCTCTCATCAAGCATTACACTGCTATCTTAACGTTAGCAAGCTAAGCATCTGCATAGCGCGACCCGTGTAACGTTAAGTAACTTGTGTTCGGCGGGGAAAGACCGTTCCATTTGTAACACAACTACAAAGAATAACATCCAAATCCGATCCCGATGCGCATTTCCTTCATTCCACAGCGCTGAGCGCGCAACGTATTTCATTGATCGATCTGGCCAGAGCCTATACTCAGAAACGTTGCGTGTGTGGGGTTTTTCATCAATTTGAAACAAGCCTCTTGACTGTTGGAATTAGGGATGTTAAAAATAAAATATCTAATAATATTATTCAATATTAGACATTCATTGATCCAGAGGCAACCGGTTATTCGTCTGCTATTTGTAGATGTATCAAGAAAACAACACAACTTGCCCTCAGGGACAATAATATTTAATCTATTTAGATAGAGTATGTATGTATTATTTACAGATAATTGAAGGTACGTACCTCAAAACATGAAACCAAGCCATGATGTCACACATCGTGTGTGTGTGTTACTTGAACAATTGTCACTGTGCTCCTAAATTTCTGTGTGCTCCTAAATTTTTATTTAGATTTTATTTATTAACATTTTATTTAGGAGCACATGTGCTCCTTGGGAAAAAGGTTAGCGTAGAGCCCTATATATGGAGACATTAACATTACGTTATCAAACATAGGGATGAAGACTGTAAAAAAAAGTGTCAACAATGTTTTATAATCTTTATGTTAATTTTCATTATAAAAATATTGTGCCCCCGAAATACAAAAAAAGCCCCCGAAAAGCAATTAAGGGGGGCAAAAAAAGCCCTTGAAAAAAAATTTTAATTTCTAACCCTGGTCTGGGGTAACGCGGGATCTAGCCGCCCCATCAGGAGTGTGTTGGGGTCTGCGGAGATAACAGTGCTCAATCCACAGAACACAGGCTTCTTATTCTCAGCCTCCTCCTGACTGGCTTCCCTCGGGATAGGCGTGGTCCACTCTCCTTCCGGGAGCTTTAGGAATGCTGGGCCGTCACTGTAGACATTGCGACGGGTGAGGTCATCCAGGGGCATCCCCCGGGTGATGACGTCAGCTGGGTTCTGTTTTGTATCAACGTAGCACCACTCTGTTTCTCCGGTTAACTCTTCGGTTAAGTCTTGAATCTCGGTGACTCTGACTCCCACGAAGACTTTGTACTTGCATGAGTCCGATTTGATCCAGGCGAGTACCGTCGTGGAATCTGACCACAGGATTGTTCTAGACACCGGTATGGTGAGCTCACGTTGGATGAGCGTGGCTAGGTGCGCTCCGGCTAGGGCTGCGCAGAGCTCTAGACGTGGGATAGATTGTTGCTTGCGTGGGGCTATTCTCGAGCGGGCGAGGACAAATGCTGTGTAGATCTCTCCCCCCCTTTCTTGGGCCCGCAAGTAGGCTACTGATCCGTATGCGACCTCTGAGGCGTCACTGAAGACGTGTAAGTCCATTTTACATGTCTCTGGCCTCACCGTGGGTGGGAAGTAGCTTCGGCGCATATTAACGCCTGGGAGTGAGTGGAGCTCCATCTCCCACTCTCTCCAGGTGGATGCAAGGTGTGCGGGAATGGGGTCGTCCCAGCCCTGGTCCTTGTCCCACAATGCTCGTACAATCATTTTTGCCCTGGTGGTGTACGGTAGAATACATCCTAGCGGGTCATATTGTCGGGCGAGTGTTGTGTACACACTCCGTCTGGTGGTCGGCGCCGCCGCCGGCCTTCCCTGCTCCGTAGTCAGGGGCTTGTGTCTGTAGTGAAGCGAATCCGTTTTGAATCGCCACACCAATCCCAGGGTCATCTCCTGGGCTTCTCCCGGGATTGTAGCCATCCAGGTCTCGCTGCTGGCTGCCTTGTCCTCGGAGGAGAGGCTGCGCAGTACTTGCGGATCGCTGCTGGCCCACTGCCTGAGATCAAAGCCGCCTTTGATCAATGAGGCGCGGAGTTTAATCAGGAGAGCCTCGGCTTCTTCCTGGGTTGAAAGGCTTTGTAGACAGTTGTCTACGTAGAAGCTGTTCTTTACGCTGTGTCGGACCTCTTCGTCCGCTGCTGGGTCCTCTGCTACATGTTTCTGTAGTGCAAATGTAGCACAGCAGGGGCTGCACGTCGTTCCGAAGGGGAGGACTTCCCATTGGTAGATGGCTGGGTGCTCATCTCCTGGCTTCTCTCTCCATAGGAACCGTAACAGGGGCTTGTCCTCCTCTACTAATCTCACCTGCAGGAACATTCCTTTAATGTCCCCGCTGATGGCCACCTTTTCCTGGCGGAAGCGGAGTAGAACGCCGAGTAGGGAGGGGCCGAGTGTGGGACCGGGCAGTAACTCTTTATTCAGATTTTGGGATCCGATCTGGTAGCTGCAGTTAAATACTATGCGGTCTTTACCGTTGTGATGGACCTTGTGGTGAGGCACGTACCACGATTCAGTGGTCTGGTCAGCCTCTTTAATGTCCATCTTTGTGACGTGTCCCGCTGTGATGAGCTTCTCAATCTCAGCGCGGTATACACTCTCTTGGGCGGGGTTCTTGGCTAAGCGCCGCTCCGTGTTCAGCAGGTACCGTTCTGTGGCGTCTGTCTTGGCGTGGAAAGTAGGCATTCCTTCTCGCCGCAGGAGTGGCGTGGCGTATCTCAACACGCCGTTGACCGGGACTCTCTTGGTCCCTGTTTCGAGGAGGTGAATGGCGTAAATGTCATCTTTAGAGCGAATGTCTTTCTTTCCGTTCTTAAAGGGCATTTGTTCCAAGGTCCATAGCCGCTCTACGTGTTGCAGGAGTGCGGTTTCTCCCTCCGTGACTCGGGAGTGGAGACATCTAGTGGCTGTACTTCGGTTGAGAGATTTGGCGAGCTGGCCTTGGAGAGTCCATCCCAAACGGGTCTCGACTGCTGCAGGACAGCCTCGGGGTCCGGTATGAACCCGGTCTATCGGGACAATGAGGTCTGCATGGTCGGAGCCTATCAACAGAACCGGCATAGCATTGTCTATGAGCGGGATCGGTAACTTGCGCAGATGTACATATTTCTCCATCAGCTTGGCGACGGGGTATGTGTACCGCGACAGTCCTATTTCTTGGCTGGTGAAAGCGTCTGTAATCTGGTACCGTCGCTCAGGCTGGCCGCTTGCTGCGATAGAGAATGAGACATTCTCGCCCTTTATCGTCTTCAAATCTCGTCTTATTGTCCGAATTGTCATTTGGGTTTCGCTTCCCCGCAGCCCTAGCTGGGCCGCAGCGGAGGCGAGCAGAAGGGTCTTCTCGGACCCGTCATCGAGGACGGCGTAAGTGTCCAGGACTTTATTCTGGTAGCTTAGTGTCACACGCACTACTTTTAGGAGTACTCGGGCTCCACTGCTGCTGGCGGGATCGATGTACATGACGCTCGCTTTGCTGCTGGATGGTGCGGGTGAAGGGCGCCGTCTGTTACTGTCGTGAAGTATGTCCAGATGGGCTCCATCGCACTTGGTGCACCTTTTCTTTAAGCGGCATTCGGCTGCCATGTGTGAGCGCGCACAGCGAAAACAGCGCTTGTTGGACTTTATCCATTGACTTGCTTCCTCCGCGTTCAGCTTGGGGAAGGAGTCACATTGCGCTAGCCAGTGTTCTTTCTCACAGTAGGGGCACACTATCTTCCACTTCTCCGTTCTGGAGGGGGTACTGTGGCTCCTGCTGCTCGGTACTGACTCCGATTGGTGCATCACAGTCACCGATCTTCTTCCACCATTTAGTCGTCTGGTTCCTTCTCTGGAGCCAGGGGTGCTCCGTCCGAATGTATCTAGCCGTAGGCTGCTGACTTCTCTCGCCAGGAAGTCTGCTAGATCGAGGAGGTTCGGTTCGGGGCCATTCGGGTCTCGGTGGTCTCTCTGTCGCCTAAAACGCTCCTGTCGAGCGGGCGGCAGCTTCTCCAAGATCCTTTCCACATTTGAGTTGGCGTAAAGTTCATGCCTCCCCTTCTCTCTCTGCGCTCCCAACATCCCTACCAGGGACTGCACTCTGATGGACAGGTCGTCCAGTGCTCGATTGTCTATTGCTGGGGGTAAGCGGTCGATGTGTCGGATCTCCTGGATCACGTAATCCCATATGCGCCCATACCTCTGGTCCAATGCTACCAGCGCTGCTGTGTATGGGGTGGTGGAAGTCGCGTAGGCGAGCGCTATATTATGTGCGCGGGGTACCTTTAAGTGCTTCAGTAGGATGGCGTATTTGTGGCGTTCATCCAATACATCCACCAACATGGTCTCCAGACACATGCGGAGTTCTGTATACTGGGCCCGGTTCTCTTGGGTGAAGTCGGGTACCATAGGCGTGCCAATGTATGACGCTGACTGTGGATACATCGGCGAGCGTTGGGGGAGAGGCCTCCTAGGCGAGTCTCCTCCCGCTCCTTGGTATGGGCTGGTACCGGCAGTGTACCATGGCCCGCTTGTCCAGGTGCTGTTCCTCGGTGCGGGTCGTGCGTCGTGCTCACCCGTGTATAGAGTCGGGGGTCTGTAGCGCAGCTCCGCGGGAGTATAGCCTGGGCTGTACCGGACCTCCTGGTCCGGTAGAGTACTGTGCTGTCGTCGGGCGTGGTTCTCCTCCTCTTCGTCTTCAGTTAGGTCATCCAGTGCTTGTAGTCTCTGGTTTAGCCTCTCCACAGGATATGCTGCTCCTTCCCGGTTGCTAGGTCTCGCTTGGACCGGTGGGGGGAGGTGGTCTGTGGGGGGTATAGACCTCGTCTGTTGGTCAAGTTCAGGGTTGTTTACTCGGCTAGGGGATGCCGCCCTGGAGGTGTGTCTAGACGAGTTCCTGGAGCCTCTGGCGGAGGGAGAGGGTGTTGTCCGTCTGATCAGCTGTTCTATTAGTTGCGCTTGCTGTCTGTCGCGCTCTGCGTCCCGTAGAGCACCAGCAGCTGCTCGCTGGCTGTCTGCTCGGTCTCGGGCCACATTCTCTTCTCTCTGAATGCGTCTTATTTCTAGACGTATATGCTCTTCTTCGCTCCGCTGCTGGATCTGCAGTCGGTCGCGTTCAGCAGCGGCGTTCAGGCTGATGAGGAAGGCCTGCTGTAGGGTCCTCTCTGCCTCGCTGGGAGATGGCGGTTGTATAGGGGAGCCTTCCCTCGGGGTACTCCTTGCGGAGCCTTGGAACTCTATCTCCACGGTGCTCTCCCCGTCTTCTTCCGTGCCGAGTTCTCTCTCGGTAGCGTTGTATTCCTCCCGGGACTCATCGGGGACTACTTCTTCAGTACTGGCGGGGTGTGAAGTCATGTCTGGTTCCCACTGGTCCCCACCGTGAACTTGGTCAGTTACATTAGAACCCGTAAGGGCCTCTATGGTCGGGGTAGTCTGGGCGTTGGGGTTAGACATACTTTTACTTTCTAGTTTTACCGCGTTTACTGTTAGTAGAAGACTAGGTTGTTGACTGACAGCGTAAGCCTCTAAGTACTGAGGGAGCCGTCGTTCGCGCTGCGGGTGTTGGTTAGGAGGATCGTTTCGTGGAGTGTTCATCATAGGCCATTTCAATATTAATAACACTATATTAATATTACACTGATTACCCTCCGGCTCGAAGGACCAATTGTAACTGAGGGGTACAATTCCCTGACTGTATTACTAGATATGATACTTACTACCACTACCTTTGTACTTAATATTCGGCCACCCAGTACTCGGCATAAATATATTATGATGAACACTGTCACGTAGATGAAACGGATCCAACACAAATGTACGAATTAGAAATAGGTCTTTATTTCTACACAGCGATGGTGTGTAGAGCAAGCACTTAATCAAATCAATCACATTTATGAATGGGAATTAGTATGCACTTTTATGGCAAGAGTATTCGTCAGTATATCAATAGAGAATGTCCAATCTCTGAAGGCGCAGGTGGTACATATACGACCTGGAATAGTTTAAGGAATAACAGCAATGATACTTTAATGATTATAGGCTGGATACACTAGGGGGGGGTTAATCCGGTCGCTTGTAAGCCGAGTAGGAAGGGGGGGGGGTAGAATCCGGCTGCCTCATCCGGCCAATGGTATCCCAGGTGAACCCACTGTAGTGCCGTTCAATGCGCCGGCGATCCTTGGACCACAGATGAAAGCAGGTGGACTCTTTGTGGGCCGGCGTCCTCCGGTCCACGGAGGAGAGACGTGAAGCGACCTCGTCTTGCAGAGCGTCTCCTCACCTTGCGTCCTCTCCAGGGGGGGGGGGGTTCCAACACACGGCAGTGTCGGGGGTCTTTATCCATGGAATAATCAACGTATACAAAGCATAATCCGTGCCTGGGAAGGCGGGCTGTCGTCGGTAGAATAATCCGGTATACAGGTCCACTCGCTCGTCGGCTCTGGGGCTCCTCGGGTGCAGCTTCACGTGGGGTCAACCACCCTGGATAAGCAGCCAGTTCTCTGCCCGAAACGATGGGGTACTGACTACGGTAGTATTCTCACCGCACGAAGCACTATATATTAACAGACTATTATTAGCTTAATAGACTACGTCCAACTCGACGATATAGTGCCAAATATGACTATTCAAATATTAATATACACGATGTCTCAATACCGATGGTAGGCGAACTTGGCCTTACTCCCACACGTGGCGTCGCGGGGAGGCTTTACGTCTGTGACTCTATTGGAGGGTAAGAAACTGGACTGAAAAGGAAGTCCTACTTTAGTAGCGCAGTATATATACGCACTATGAACAAATAGTCCCATTAGTGGTGCGGTAGCCAGATTCCTACGCGGAACTAGGACTTGTTCGTACATGTTGAGCGGTACGTTTGAACTGGGTCTGAGGGGTATGGCAGCCTGGCACCAAGGTCTCGACCAATAGTAGAATGGAGACTATTATGGGATGTTCAGTAGGCTAGAATGGATATTCAATGCATATTGTACAAGGAATATACAAGGGATATCAGGGAATATTAGAGAATATACAAATACAATTAAATATATATATAAATAAATATATATATTCGGTTTAATCTGGCCCTTCACAACAAATACCACTTCAAGAGCCGGATTACCTGAATAGGGTACCATTCACATTTTAACTGATACCTGGGAATCGATACCGGTAACCGCGGTACCTTATTTCGGTACTTCCATTATTATAACAAAAAAATATTTCTGTTGTAAAACTAAACTAAAGTCTAAACTTCTCAATTTCAACATTGTTATCACACCACAAACTAAAACCCCTCCCTACCTCCCTCTCCCAAACTGTTCCTACAACGATTATTCTTTTTGTTACATTTATTATGTATTATTATTTTTTTAGTTTAAATATCAACATTAGACTGGCCATCCTCAAGGAACTATTATCAAACTCCTCTGACCTCGTCTGGTCTTCCAAAAGACCAGAGATGGGACGTGCACGCACACACACACAAAGGGATAATGGCTTATAGCAGACTTAATGATTTTAAAATATTTCAGATAATTAAATTAACTGTTTATATCATCAACTATCCAGTTAGTAGGGATGCACCGAATGGGAAATTCTTGGCCGAAACCGATACCGAAAATAGAAAACAGTTGGCCGAAAACCGAATGCCGAAAATGATTCATAGAATAGAATTTTTTTTACCAATGTTGTGGAACATTATGATTATGGAAAAATATATGATTATGGCTAAACTTAACTTAAATAATAAATAATCACTATTATGGGTCCATAAAACATTTATTCAGCACTTCTGAATGCATACAGCACATTAATTCCATATTTTCTCTGGCTGCCGCGGCGGACATCTGTGCTCTACTGAGCGCACCTTTCTAGTCCCCAGTTGAATGTGCTCTCTTGACTCGGCACAGTAGACGCGTGACGTGTATGCTCGAGAAAGATTATATTATCAACAACAGACAGCGTCAATGTGAGAAACACTATCCCCCCCCTCTCGCTCTGAATAAGATGCATATTAGATCACTCAGTGATTAACCGCGACGGGCATATAGTAAATAAGGATGTTAAAGACGCATTTATTGGACGCGTTGCGCGCAGAGTTTACATAGAAACAGCGCGACTCCCGACAGCGCGACATCATCACAACAACACGCGTTAGGTTACAGGTTGTTTCTGTTTCGGTATTATATTTTCGGTGAAAAAACTCTTTCGGTAGCCGAAATGTCGGTGCATCCCTACCAGTTAGTATTTATAGTGTAACGTTTGGCTACTTTAAATCATTGAACGTAGAGAGAGAGAGGGAGAGAGGTTCTCTGTGATGTATTAGGTTTGAGTTTGAGCCTTAGTTGCCGTACTTCGAGTGATGTCACACTAGGAAGTCAACACAGAGTTGTACATGGAGCCTGATGCATGTAGCTATATATATATATAAAACGAACAGCCAATAAATGTGAAGTTTTCTTTGAACCTCGGTTGTCAAGCCTTGTCAATATACCCCCCCCCCCCCCCCCCCCCCCCCCCCATCCTCAATAATGGAACTGGTGTTGTGGACTCACTCCAGGGTGTGGACAGCATGTGGACAGCATGTTAGACACATTGGACCCGTTGCCCGCGCTGGTCTGTGTCTTATGAAATGACAATTGCATGTCCTTGAAGGTCTGCGCTGATCTGTGTCTATAATGAAATGACAATTGCATGTCATTGAAGGTCCGCGCTGGTCTGTGTCTATAATAAAATGACAATTGCTCGTCATTGAAGGCTGGTCTGTGTCTAATAATAAAATGACAATTGCACGTCAATGGAATTAGTATAATTTTCCAACTTGTCGAGGCTTAGGTACAGAAATGTGGCACCGATTAGACTGGTGGGGGGGGGGTCCAGTTTCCTCATTTTACTTTTCCGGCGAGCCATCTGAAGAGACTGAAGTGATTGCCAAGCCGGAAAACAATGTGGAATACATATTTACAGTACCCAGCGCTGAATCAATAAACGCGATCGATATTTGGAATGGCGATCAGGAATTGGAATCATCTTTTTGTGAGGTAAGGAATCTATTTGACCAGTCTTGGGGTAATCGGATCTGTTTTCACCTATATATCAGCGTTTGCCCCATATGTGTGTGTGTGTGTGTGTGTGTGTGCGCGCGCTGATCAGGAAATGAGAATAGATTTTTCAGATCGCTTCTATAGCGTGCATAAGTACACATATACTAAATTACAATGTTTTTTGTATATTCCAAAATATTCCAGTAAATGCCGTTTATGACGGAATCTTTATATTTCCTGAAACTTTCAAGAAAACGAGGGCTTTTCAAAATGCTATAAAACGGAAATGAACCGATTAAAAAACGATCCGTTTCGACAATGTTGACTGCAAACAAGTCATTGATAAGCGACGGGCAGATTAGACATGTTTTACCATGTTAACCAGTGGCACTGATAAGTGTTAATAATGCCAAACTTGGAACATAAAAATAAATTAAATAAAAATTAAAAATACAACTGACTTTTCCTACAAATGTGTTATTTAGACATCTGCAATATCCTTGACTGCTGTGGTTTTGGTCTAATAACCACACCCCCTGCCCTCTCCTCTCGCTCATTCACAGAGCTCAGAGGACAAGACAGCTATGCCTATTGATGAGCTGATGGTGACAAATCAACTGAGCCTGTGTCTCTGGATTGCCCACTCTGTGGCTTTTTGTCCCTGGAACTAAAGGTTTGCAAATAGTTTGTGGATAAAACAATACAA
Source organism: Notolepis coatsorum (assembly GCF_963971535.1). Taxonomy (NCBI): domain Eukaryota; kingdom Metazoa; phylum Chordata; class Actinopteri; order Aulopiformes; family Paralepididae; genus Notolepis; species Notolepis coatsorum. The sequence continues at coordinate 55,750,884 of NC_140183.1, read as the reverse complement.
AGTTACTGTGATACAGGAATGTGTAAATGTGGCTATTAGTGAACAGCTGTTTGCGCCACACCTTCCCCGTCCTCTCCTCCCGTTCCTCCACTGAGAGGACACCTTCACTGGACGTGCCAATTCCAACAATATTATATTTGGATGTAATTTATCGGTAAAAAAAATTATCAAGAGTTGTCATGACAAATAAAAATGCAGTTACTGGTAACTCGCAGGTGTTGCGCAGATACTGAGGAAAAACGCTGAACCATCCAGATGCACACAGTTCCAAAAAGTATCCATATTTCCTGACCACAAGTATCTTTTGACGGCGTACACAGTGGTTGTATCAGGGCGCAGGAATGTGCGCCTAACTCACCCAGCGGCGGCTGCAGCATGCCCCCATTCTTCTCGCAGTTCCCAATGGGCTGGATCTCGGAGGAGTCCACCAGGCGCCAGAAGTCATTCTTGTTGTCGGAGCCATCCAGGCGCAGGCGTAGCCGCGAGCCCGTCAGGCCCACCACGGTGGCGATGCAGGTGGAGGTGGTTCCGTGGGTCTTGGGCCTCCAGCTTCATCCCCGCCTTGAATTCGTTCACCGGGGGGGTGGTACTCTGGATGTGAGAGGAGGCAGCGGTGGTGGTGGAGGGAG